>NC_133140.1:31793716-32093716 GCF_048418815.1 Hemitrygon akajei
GTGCTGTTCCTGGACCAGGTGAGATTGTCCGAGATCTGCACCACAAGAAACTTGATGTTTTCCACTCTCTCCACTATGGGAGCCGCTGATGCTGAGGGGTGTGTGCTCAGGCTGAGATCGTCTGAAATCGACGATCATCGCCTTGGTTTTGGTGACATTAAGCATCAAGTTGTTGACACTACACCAGCTCTCTAGGTGTTTAACCTCCTACCTGTACATTGTTTCATCATTTTTGCTGATAAGCCCCACCACAGTGGTATCATCAGCAAATTTAGTTATCAGGTTCTCCTTGAATCTGGCTGCACAGTCACGTGTTAGCAGTGTAAACAACAATGGGCTAAGCACACAGCCTTGTGGAGATACAGTGCTCAGTGTGAATGGAGTCAGAGATGTCCCTGCCAACACGGACTGACTGTGGTCTCTCTGTCAAGAAATCAAGAATCCAGCGACACATGGCAGTGTTAAGGCCAGGCAGCGACAGTTTCTCCACTAGTCTCTGCGGGATGATGGTATTGAACGCTGAACTGAAATCAATGTGCAGGATTCTGGCATAAGTGTCTGTTGTCCAAGTGAGAGAGAGCAGTGTGCAGCGTGCTGGATATTGCGCCTCCGTAGAGCGATTTGGACGATAAGCAAACTGTGAACTATCCAGGGATGAGGAGAGGCTGGCTGTGATATGAGGCTAGACAAGCCGTTCAAAACATTTCATCACTATGGGGGTGAAGGAAACGGCACGGTAATCATTCAGACAGGCTACAACTGATTTATTTGCTACATGGATGATTGTGGAAGTTTTGAAGCAGCTGAGGACAATGGCTTGACTGAGGGAAATATTGAAAATGTCTGTCAGAACATCTGCTAACACATCAGCACATTCCTTGAGCACACGTCCAGGGATGTTGTCGGGACCTCCCGCTTTTCGGGGGTTAACCCGGGCAATGGTCCTCCGTTGCTCTGAATCAATGATTGGAGCCGATATTGTCATAATATACATATATATATATATATACATATGGGCAGGAAAGGAAAGGAGGGTTTTGGGCCGAGTGCACGTCAGTGCGACTAGGTGAGAGTAAGACTTCGGCACGGACTAGAAGGGCCGAGATGGCTTGTCTCCGTGCTGTAATTGCTGTATGGTTATATGGTTATATCCTGCGCCGAGTGGTCAGAGATGGTTCCGTTGAACAATTGGCGTTACCTTTGCCGAGCTCCGCAGCCGGTCGACTGCCAGTTCAATTTTATTCTCCGTTAACATCCGATCTTTATGGAAAACTCATTGTAATCGTTGCTTGTACATCGTTTGAAAGATTAAATGAGCTTACTGTTGTTGGACAGCTTTCTCTAACCTGGTATCAGGTAATATTGCATACCCATCTACTTCAGTTAAGCACTCCCTATCAAATAGTCAATTTGCACGATGATACTTTGTCTTGATATTTTGACGTTCTAGATGCATCTTTTCAGCAAACTGCCGTTCTTGAAGTGTTCTTCCTGATTTGATCTGAGGAACAGTAGTTTTGCTAGCCACAATATTAAGCTAAATTTCACAGCGGTAAGAATAGTACTCAACAAAACGTGAATTAATATCCTTCAAAGAAAATTTAAAATTAGAGGTAACTGTGCAATAGTTATTAACAACGATAGAGTAGTCCACATTAACAAGGAACTGTATTTTTGCATTAACAATTAGAGAGAGACGTAAATCATCTGTTTACTTTAAGGTAAAATCCTGAAAATATATTTTCATATGAGCGCCACAGTTTACAGAAGACTCAGCCAGTTAGAAAATATGAAAATAAAAACAATGTGCAGTGGAATAACATCAGTCAGATTGTTCCGAGATTGGCAATTTTTCTGCTCATATTTTCCCTTGTAATGCTTGTTACGAAGTGTGGATTGCACAGCAATTCTGTTTCCCCCGTTTTATTTGTGCCCCCTCTTCCGATATGTAGGATTGATTTGCAAATATTAGCCAAATCGTTGGCTTAAAGCATATATAACAGCCTATTTTCTCAGTAAATAACTTTTGAGCCATTGTAAAGGTAGAGGAAGGATATACTGAGCAGGCAGCATTGTTTAACTTTGTTCTGTAATTAATTTATTTGCTGAAAGATTCAGCACAGAACTAGCATTCCCGTCCAATGAGCAACCCAACCAGCAGCCTACCTCCTTAAATCCAGTCCAATCAGAGGAGAATTTACAATGATGGATTACCCTACTAACCGGTTCGTCTTCAGACAGTCGGAGGAAACTAGAGCACCCAGAGGAAGCTCGCGCGGTTCATGGGGAGAAAGTACAAATTCCTTTAAAAATAGAGCCAGATTTGAACTCTATACTCGGGAACGCCCTGAAATGGTACAGTGTCGCGTTAACCGTTATGCTACCGTGCCGCCCTTAATTAACGAAATCACACTAATTTGTCTGAAAGTAAATCGCCTTTTCAGCATAATTTCCTTTCAGCTATATTTGATCATGATCTGTGACTTGCAATATGGTGCGTGGTACTCACCGGATATTCTCTCTGCTGGATTTTATGGAATTTCAAGAGGATGTTTTACAGGGATTGAACATGAATTCCATGCTGTATAAACCAGTCTAATAATATTTAGTCAAATTACAAATGGTGTGTATCATACTGTAGCCTTCAGCTCGAGAAATACTGTTAATTCTTGGCAACACTACTTTTAAAATATTTCTTCACATCGATGATAATATCTTCCCAATTCCTTCTATTTGCTATCTAATTATCGCCCCCTTCATTCAGTGATTAACATGACTTCCCTAAAATTGCAAATTACCAAAATAGCCTGTTTCCTGTAATTTCACTGCTGAAGCCTGATAAGGTGTTGATCAGTCCATATTTGTAACATGATCCCAGACATAAAATGAATAACAGTGTCTCTGTGCCTGTCGTGGATGGAGTTCATCAAATCATAAGACCATAAGAGATACGAGCTGAATTACGCCATTTGACCCAGTGAGCCTGCTCTGATCAAGGATCATCCAATTGTCCTCTGAGTTCTAATCTCCTACCATCTCCCTGTGTCCTTTCATGACATGACCAAATAAGAATCTATCAACCTCTACTTCAAATCTACCTAAAGACTTCGCCTTCACAGCAGTCTGTCGTCAATACGTCCCCTGATTCACTATTCTTTGGCTGTAGAAATTTATCCTCATCTCTATACAAATAGGACGCCCCTCTCTTCCGAGACTCTGTCCGCTCGTCGCAGACTCTTCCATCTAAGGAGACATCCTGTCCATATACACTCTATCAAGACCCTTCACTATCTGAGAGGTTTCAATAAACTTACCCCTCATTCTTTTGAATTCCAGTTGTCCCAGAGTCATCAAACGCTCTTCATATGTGGGGCGGGGTTAGGGGTGGTGTGGAATGGCGTGACTGATCTCAATGAAACATGCCAGATACTGAGAAGCCCAAGGCGAGTAGACGTGGAAAAGTGTTTCCCTTTTGTAGCAGAGCCCAGGATCAAAGGTTACAGATGTTTATTGAAGGGATATTCCTTGGAATTAGCAAGATTTTTTTTTTCTGGCCGAGTTTGCTGAAACTGTGGAATTCGCTGCCAGAGAAAGCCTGCAGGAGCCAAGCTATTGTTCGTATTTTAAGGCAGATATTGAAATGTTGATTGGTACGGCATTTAAAGGTTACGAGTAAAAGACGGGAGAATGGGATTGAAAAGTCTGAACTTGGATTCAATGGTGGAGCAGAATGGATCAGATAAATTTGCGAATTCTGCTCCTGCTCTCATAGTCTTATAATCACTGCAGAACACTTGAAGCGTTATTAAACTGATTAACCTTTCTTATGAAAGTCTTTGAAAGGATTATAGTAAGACGTAAAAATTTTGCTGGATCAATAATCGACGACTAAAGTTTTGGTTTTCATCTGTAGATTGTTCGAAATGGAATGTAACCAAAATACTTCACTTCTTTTTTTTTCATTTGTATTTGAGCACTGCTGTCCCTAAAGTCAGTTAAACTAATCAAACGCATTCATTTATAGCTTCAAATGGAGTCTATTTATCAATTCGCTTACTATTTATTTACATTTTATTTTAATTGTATTATGTTCCACGTTGGCTTTTAGTCAATATTAGTCTGTAGTTTTTATTGACTCTATTGTATTTCTCCGTCCCTCTGTGAATGCCGGCAAGGAAATGAATCTCAAGGTTGTATTTTGTGATATACAAATACGTTGAAAATAAAGTTAATTTTAACTTCGAACTTTTGAGCTTTAAACTTTGCGACCAGTAATATAATAGGAAGATAAATATACAGTGATTGATAAGTTCTTGGCTTAAGGCAAAAGGAGATGAGTTATACAGCTCTCGTTAAATGCACGTGCATGTGTGCGTGTGTGCGTGTGCGTGTGTGCGTGTGTGCGTGTGCGCGTGTGCGTGTGTGTGTGTGTGTGTGTGTGTGTGTGCGCGCGCGTGTGTGTGTGTGAGCCAGACAGCACTGGGCAACGAGGTTATTACAGGTTATTAGTTTAAAGAGATTTGTTAATTGCACATATTTCTTAGTGACTTTTTTTTAAATAGCTCGGGGATTCTGTGTGACTTGCATTATTTAAGAGTAAGGTCTACTCGCACAATCGCTAATTTGGAGAAAGTTACAGCCGTGGTGTTCCCCGGCTGGGTCACCAATGATCTGTTGTTATTCCTATTTGTAAATTCCGATCACTATATCTACAGGTGTGTCTACGTGCAGACTATCTCTTCGAGAGCCTTCCTAATTCTCTTCATCCTCATCTGAAAGAATTCGGTGTCTGGTGAGATGCCGAAAGGGAGTATCTTCATGGCATAGCGTCCACACGGTGTGATAAAGGTTGTGAGCACCTGTGACTCAGCAGCAAATCGGATCTGCGAGAACCCTAAGTTTGCATATACGCTAGTGAAGAATTTTTCTCCACACAATGTTTGCTCAACAGAGGGAGAATAAACCTCTACCACCACGCTGCATTATTCAATTTAGCTAGATCAAGACAGACCCTCACTGTGCCATCTGGCTTGGAACAGGAATAGTGTCCACACACCAGCCGGTAATTCCATTCTCTCTCATTATGATGTCAAGAGCCTCCATTCTCTCAAATTCATCTTTAATGTTGTTCATACGTGGAGGGTATACGGCTCGCGTAGTCAGAGAGTAGGGTGTCACCCTTGGTCTAAGTTACATAAGGTGATCTTCCTTCAGTACCATCAGACCAGAGAACAACGTCCTGTAAATTTCCTGCCACAGAGTATTGTTTAGCGAATCCAACCTTGCAATGTGGTTGAGCCTCAAGATGGCGTATCGTTCCAATAGATTTGACAAGGGATTCTGAACAATGTAGACATCCTCTTTTAACTCTTTCTCATTTTTTAATGGATGTATGTAGTAAACACCTATTTCATCTACGAGGAACTGGGATGCATACAGAAAATATGATCCCCTGTGAGCTGAATGATTTTATATGAAATTTGGAAACTGATTGTTTTACAAGCAATCATACATTTCTCAATTTATCCCTCTCCCTCCACCTCCGTGTTTTATAAGGAAACCAAGGGCATTCATGAGGAGTTCAAAAAAGGGAACTAAACGCCCCTGTAGTACCTCTCCAGAACGCATCTTCCAACATTCCGCTGGATGTCAGGCAGCCCGAGGAATTGACGGATCTGAGAGCTTTCTCGGGGTGATCATTTGCTCTTGCACACTTTCTGGTACATCCATGGCTCGCAATCAGAAACTGTAATCTCTGATCAACCCGTTTTTCATTTGCAAAAGAGAAAAACCTCATACTAAAATATTATGTCATTATTCGAACCCCCATTTAACTGCAGCTCTCAAATAAAGTCAGAATGTGATGCACTGAACAAAATTGCAAAGATGATTGACGAAGGCCAATATGTGACTGGCCAGCCTTATGGATGCGTAGTCAATCTTTTATAGTAAATAGAATCAATTTTTTTTAAACTTCTTGCGAGTTATCGAGTTTGATACAGAGAAACAATTTCTATTGGTAGCTATGGAGCATGTCAATGACGTACGTTTAATAACATTGTACGAAGGACCAGACGACAGCTGAAGACACGTTAAACTCTTCCATATAATATGTAATTGGGGATAGTATATTATTATCCTGTTTCGAAAGAATACAAGACGCTTGTGCGTGAGTTGTTTAAACATCAAGTGGCCGTTGAACACCAGTCATCACACAGCCTTAATAGAGTGTGATCTTGGTTTAATGGCGATCAGATCCGATACAATTGGAAACGAATTTCTGCTATGTACTTTCTCTTCGTACGAGGGTAACACTGCACAAGGCTTAGAAATTTATATATTCAGCAGAGCCCTACATTACCTTGCTTGGTACTGTTCTAGCATTTGCACTCTAATTTAATCTAATCCAATTTAAGATCATCTAATTACTTTCTTTTTCATTCCTCACCACGGGCACTCAACACCTGTATACTTATAACTACCTCATTAGATCGTTATTTATTTGTTTTTTTATAATAGAATGAAAAGTCATAGATCAACACAATCTACCATCAACCTCCCTCTAACACCTTCCCTTAACTGTTATGACATGGAATACATTTTTGAATACACTCTGTGATAATATTTAAAAGAAAATTTTAAATTAATTTGTATTGCCTATTTAAGCAGCTCCGTTCCGTATAGCACCTTAACTTTCTGTGAAAATCAATCTTTTTCTTAGGCAAATGTAATAGATCTGCTGTCCACCTACCCCTCTTTGAATATAAATGAATCTTATTCCTATCCATTTTCCTTTTTACATGCTTTCACAGTATTTCCATTGATGCCTTGAGGACAATATAAAAAAAAAACTTTAAATATTTTGTAAAACAGTAGACATACAAAATGATTTCCTAGCTCCCAAATAAAGTCAGAAAATGACCCTTACCCAATGAACTAAGGCCGGGTAAGTTCCTTTAATTCATTTAACTAACTTAGGAGTAGGAATTGGAGGCAGCATTTAGGGCAGTCGAGTGCTCCGTAAACAGTATGTGGGAAGTCAAAGATAGCACAATTGTCCCTGATGACTACACCTGTAAAAGGTGCCTCCAGCTGAGTTCCTGACAAACCGAGTTAGGGAACTGGAGCTGGAGCTGCATGAACTTCGGATCATTCGTGAGGCAGAGGCAGAAATAGACAAGAGTTTCAGGGAGACAGTCACCCCTAAAAGTCTGAAGGCATGTAACCGGGTGACTGTTCAGGAGAGGGAAGGGTAATAGACAGAAAGAGCAGAGCATCCCTGTAGCGGTTCCGATCAACGATAAGTATACACCAGTTGTAGTAGTCACGTCTCTGGCACCGAGACTGGACCCATAGCTCAGAAAGGAAGGAGGGACAAGAGGAGGGCAGTAGTGATAGGGGATTCGATAGTTAGGGGGGCAGATAATAGGTTTTGTGGGAGAGATCGAGAATCCTGTATGGTCTGTTGCCTTCCTGGTAACAGGGTCCACGATATCTCGAATCGACTTTTCGGTATTCTCAGGAGGAAGGCTGAGCAGGTCGATGTCGTGGTCCATGTAAAGACTAATAACTTGGATAGGAAGAAGGAGGAGGTCCTGCAAAGAGAGTTTAGGGAGTTAGGTGAAAAGTTGAAGGACAGGATAACCAATCGTGCCACGTGCTATTGAGTCTAGAAATAGGAAGATAATTCAGCTCAATACGTGGCTAAGGAGGTGGTGCAGGAGAAAAGGCTTCTTGTTTCTGGACAATTGGGCTTTGTTCCAGGGAAGATGGGACCTGTTCCGACGGGACGGTTTGCACCTGAACTGGATGGGGACTAACATAGTTGCAGAGAGATTTGCTAGTGCTGCTCCAGGGGGTTTAAACTAGATTTTCAGGGCGAGAGGAACCAGAGTGTTAGAGCAGATAGTGAGGTGGAGAAAGATAAAGGTCATGCGAGGACTGCGTGTATGGACAGAAAGGAAAGGTTTGTACGTAATAGAAATGTTCTCAGGTGCTCCTATTTCAATGCACGGAGTATTGTAGGTAAGGAAGATGAGCTTACGGCGTGGATTGATACGTGGGATTACGACATTAATTCTATTAGTGAGACTTGGTTGCAGGAAGGACAGGAGTGGCAGCTTAATATTCCGGGTTTCCATTGTTTCAGACAGGATAGAGGGGGAGGTATGGAAGTGAGAGGAGTGGCATGACTAGTCAGGCAAAATGTCACAGCTGTGCGTAGACAGGACAGCACGGAAGGCTTCTCTACAAAGGCCATATGGGTGGAGTTGAGGAACGGAAAATGTGTGCCGCCACCAACAGGGTTGTATTATAGACCGCCCAATCGTCAGAGAAAACTGGAGGTGCAAATCTGTTAGTGATTGCAGACCGGTCTAAGAAACTGAAAGTTATAATAGTAGGGTATTTTAACTTTCCACATCTTGACTGGGACTCCCACACTTTGAAAGGGCTAGATGGCTTGGAGTTTGGCAAATCAGTTCAGAAACGTTTTCTAAAACAATATATAGAAGTACCTAAAGACAGGATGCACTACTTCATCTCCTATTAGGGAACCGGGCAGGTTTGGTGACAGAAGTATGTGTAGGTGAACATTTTGAGTCCAGTGACCATAATGTCATTAGTTTCAAGTTACTTATGGATAAGGATAGGTCTGGTCCTGGAGTTGAGGTTCTAAATTGGGCAAGGGCCAATTTTGTAGAATTGAGAAAGGATCAAGGAACAGTGGATTGGGATAAGTTGTTTTCCTGCAATAATGTGTTCTGTAGGTGCAAGACCTTCAAAGGCGATTGTTTTAGGAGTGCAGAGTTTGCATGTTTCTGCCAGGATTAAAGGCAAAGTTAAGAGGCATAGGAATCCTTGGTTTTCAAGGGATATTGGCGATCTGGTTAAGAAAAACAGAGAGGTGTATAGCAGGTATGGCAACAAGGTACAAATGAGATACTTGAACAATATAGAAAATGAAAAAAAAACTAAGGAAGGAAATCAGGAAGGCAAAAAGAAGACAAGTGGTTGGTTTAACAGATAATGAGAAGGTAATCCCGAAAGGTTTCTGCAAGTATATTAAGAGTAAATGGATAGCAAGGGACAAAATTGGACCCCTGGAAGATTAGAGTAATCGTCTATGTGTTGAGCCTCACGAGATAGGGGAGCTCTTAAACAGTTATTTTGCATAAGTATTTACTCAGAAAACTGGCATAGCGTATATGGAATGAAGGGAAACAAGCAGTAGTGTCATGGAGCATATAGAGATTAAAGAGGAGGCGATGCTTGCTGCCTTATTGCTAATAAAAGTAGATAAATCCCCCGGGCCTGACATGATATTTCATCGAACCTTGAGAGAGACGTGAAGAAATTGCAGGGGCCCTGGCAGAAATATTTAAAATGTCCTTAGCCACGGGTGTGGTGCAGGAGAATTGGAGGGTAGCTCATGTTGTCCTGTTGTTTTAAAAAAGGCTCCAAAGGTAAACCATCTAAATACAGGCCGGTGAACCTGACATCAGTAGTATGGAAATTATTGGAAGTTGTTCTCAGAGATTGGATATACAAGTATTTGGACAGCCAAGGGCTGACTCAGGATAGGCCACATGGATTTGTGCGTAGTAGGTCTATTTAACGAATCTTGTAGAGTTTTTGGAGGAGGTTATCAAGAAAGTAAATGAAGGAAAGGCTGTGGATGTTGTCTACATAGACGTTAGTAAGGCCTTTGACAAGGCCCCATATTGGAGGTTAGTTCAGAAGGTTCGGACACTAGATATCCATTTTGAGGTTGCAAACTGGACACGAAATTGGCTGTGTAGGAGAAGACACACAGCCAATGGCTGTGCATGATTGCTTTTCAGACTGGAGGCCTGTGATTAGTGGTGAGCTTCAGGGATCTGGGCTGGCAGCATTATTGTTTGTTGTCTCTATCAATGACCTAGATGATAATGTGGTAAAATGGATCAGCAAGTTTGCTGGTGACACTAAGAATGGAGGCGATCGGAAGGCTTTCAAAGCTTTCAGAGGGATGTGCACCAACTGGAAGAAAGGGCCAGAAAATGGCAGATGGAATTTAATGGAGACAAGTGTGAGATGTTGCACTTTGGAAGGACAGATCTGTCAAGGTTCCGGTTGGCCATTCAACTATAACACTTATTTCTCCCATGATATTAACCCCAATTTCAGTCAATTGTTGCTAGTTACCCAATTACCGTACATCTGGCCTTCATCAGAGACTGAGAAATAAATACGATGGTGACTCTATCGCAGCTTACCAGTTGGTTGGTCAATTCTCGTGTGATACTTCGTTCTCTGTTCCGATTTAGAACCGGTAATTCTAAGTTCCGATCTAGCTCTAGAGAGGCCCTGTGAATCTAGTCAGGTGGCGTCTCCCCTTACCCGACTTACGTCAGCTGCCATCCCTTTCCTTTGGAACTCCAAGGCAGACTCTGCATCGCCGAACTGAAGAGGCGTTTCACGTCTGCCCCCGTTTTGATTTAACCGGACCCCTCCTGTCAGTTCATTGTGGAGGTTGACGCCTCTGTCTCCGGGGCGGGAGCGGTACTGTCCCAACGTTCGGGCCCGGATAAGAAACTACATCCCTGTGCCTTCTTCTCTCGCCGACTTTCTCCCGCTGAACGGAATACGAAGGGGTGAACCGGGAGCTACTAGCGGTCAAACTGGCGTTGGAAAAGTGGAGGCATTGGTTGGAGGGGGCGGAACACCCAATTATCATCTGGACAGACCACAAGAACCTTGAATATATCCAGACCGCCAAACACCGGAATTCCTGCCAGTCCCGTTGGGCAGTATTTTATGGCCCGTTCAGGTTCTCCCTCACCTATCGTCCGGGGTCCAAGAACAGGAAGCCGGATGTCCTCTCCCGCCAATAGGTTTCCGAGGAGGATCTTCCCAACCCCGAGACCATTCTTCCCTCATCCTGTGTGTTGCCTGCCCTCACCTGGGAGATCGAGTCCAAAGTCAAAGAGGCCCAAAGGACGCAACCCCACACAGGTACCGGACCTCCCAATCGCCTCTTTGTACCCGATGCTGTTCGATCACGGGTACTACATTGGGGGCACAGTTCTCGCATCGCCTGCCATCCCGGAGTCGATCGGACCCTGACCCTCCTGAAGAGGCATTTCTGGTGGCCCTCCAAGGACGCTGACACCCGTTCCTATGTTTCCGCATGTTCCGTCTTCGCCCGTGGAAAAGCCTCCCATCGGCCACCTGCGGGATTACTCCGTCCCCTACCTGTACCTGGGCGTCCCTGGTCCCACGTCACCTTAGACTTCGTCAACGGTCTACTCCATTCCCGCGGAAACTCAACTGTCCTCACCGTGGTAGACCGATTCTCCAAGGCGGTGCATTTTGTGGGTCTCCCTAAACTCCCATCCTCGCAAGAAACCGCAGATCCTCTAGTCCGCCACGTCTTCCGCCTCTACGGAATTCCCTCGGACATCCTCTCCGATCGGCGTCCCCAGTTCGTCTCGCAGGTATGGAGAGCCTTCAGTCGAGCCCTAGGAGCAACGGCCAGCCTGTCATCCCGCTTCCACCCCCAGACGAACGGGCAGACGGAACGGCTCAACCAAGACCTGGAGACGACGTTACGTTGTGTAACGGCAAACCACCCATCAACCTGGAGCGACAATCTCCGGTGTGTTGAGTACGCCCACAACTCCCTGGTGAGCTCTGCCATTGGGAGGTCCCCGTTCGAGTGCTCCCTTGGGTACCAACACACGCTGTCCGCCACACAGGAAGAAGAGATCGCGGTACCGTCTGTTCGGAACCATGCTGATCGTTGCCGGAAGATTTGGGAGGAGACTCGCACGGCCCTACTCAGATCGACAAACAGAAATAAGAAAACAGCCGACCGTCACCAGACTCCAGCGCCGGAGTACCAACCGGGGCAGATGGTGTAGCTTTCTTCCAACGACATCCCGCTTAATTGTGAACATAGGAAACTCGCCCGCCGCTTCCTGGGACCATTCAAAGTCGGTAGGATTATCAATCCCACAGCGGTCTGCCTCACGCTGCCAAAGTCCATGCGTATTCACCCAAACTTTCATGAACCTCAATTCAAACCCGTCTCCGTCAGCCCTTTGTGTCCCCCAGCTGAGACTCCTCCCCCTGCCCGGCTCATCGACAACCATCCGGCATACACCGTCCGACGATTGGTAGATGTGTGCCGTCGGGGCAGGGGGCTATAATACCTGGTGGGCTGGGAGAGGTACGGTCCTGAAGAGCGTCCCTGGGTCCCCCGCTCCTTTATCCTAGACCCTTCCCTTATCCAGGACTTCCATCGGGACCATCCAGACAGGCCTGGAGGAACGCCGAGAAGCTCCCATTGGGGGTGGGGGGTGTGTAGTACTGTCATGGTTCCGGTTGGACGTTGCCCTTTAACACTTCTTTATCCCTGATCATGCCCCAATTTCAGTCAATTGCTGCTCTTTACCCAATTACCGTACATCTGACCTTCATCAAAGACTGGGAAATAAATACGTTATATCACAGGTTGCCAGTTCGCTGGTTAATTCTCGTGTGATACTTCGTTCTCTGTTCCGAATTAGAACCGGTAATTCTAAGTTCCGATCCAGTTCGAGAGAGTACTTGTGAATCCGGTCTCCTTGTCAAGATCTCTCTGGTTTCCTGCTCTAATTTCAGGTCTACGCCAGCCACCCCAACTGAGCCGACGTGCCAGTGTCCTGCACTTGGGTTCTCCTCAGTCGCCCCCGTGTAACAAGTGGATCCAAGGAGGAAGTGCAAATGCTCCTGAGTTATCCAGTTCGTTTGTAACAGTCCTCAAGGGAACTCCAAACTGTGGCTGGCACGTGCGTTTAGCGCCCTGATTACTGACTATCCAGAAATGAGCTCCAACACACACTTAGTCTAGTTTCAATGTATTTGGTCCCTTTTCTTTAACTTTCTACTAACTGTACGTTAATGTTGAAATATCTGCAAATATACTGCCACTTTAATCTGATGCCGGTGTGAGGTCTGTTTTTTGTTGGCGAACAATAACTTTGGATAATGCAGTATTGATACAGCATTCTCTATAATTCTCGTTCCCACAAACAGAACATTCCAACTTTCAATGGGCGTCATCTATATTGAAGGTGAGGAAGAAGAATGGGAAAGTAGGAATATGTGTTGATTATCGAATACTGAACAATCGTACTGTTCCACGGATCGAGGTTGCTCACGTCTGCCTCAGTGGAGCCAAATGGTTCCGTGTGTTGCATCCAATAAGTCGCCATTATCAAATAACCATGAGTGCAGTGCATAAAGTAAGGATTGTATCAGGAGCAACGGCTACATTCCAACCTGTCGCGTAGACATGAATGCTGCTTGAGGCACTGGTGTACTTGTATGATCTTATCGTGTTTGAATCAACACTGGAGGAGCGTGAGACTTGACAATTTATGCGTCAGACCGCCTGAAAGCGGAAAGGTTAAACCCTCACTGGACAAGTTCGTGTTCTGAAGACGTCAATTAACTATGTCATTCACGTAATCTCCTCGGATGGAGTGGGTATGAGTCCGTCGGTGGTACAGACGATAACCACATGGTTCAAGTCTTTGAGTGCCGTATGTTCATTCTTTCGATTCTGTGGGTACTACCAGAGAGTTCTGAAGGGTCACTCCAGAGCAATCCATCAGTTGATTGAACTTCTGTGTGGTTACCCTCCCTTAATGAAGGAAGGTATGGAACAAATGGAGAAGAGGGCAAAGTTTATCTTAGCTCTTCGGAGCCTTTAAAGGAACGATGGGATGCAAAGTGTGAAGAGGTATTTCAGCTGCTGCCGAGTTATTGGCTAAAGCACCTTTGCCTGCCTTTGCAAACCACCAGTTGTCGTATTTTTTGCAGACAGACGTCAGCTGTGATTTACTGGGCGGTGTTCCATATCAAGATCAGGAGAGCACGGAGTGACCACTCTCCGCTAAATATTGACGGCTCCTCCGTTGAGATCGTTAAGAGCACCAAATTTCATGGAGTTCATTTGGCGAAGAATATCACTTAGTCCCTGAAGACAAGCTCAATAGCCAAGAAAGCCCAGCAGCGTCACTACTTTCTGCGAAGGATGAGAACAGTCCATCTCCCACCTTCCATCCTCACCACATTCCACAGAGGACATATCAAGAGCATCCTGAGCAGCTGCAGCACTGCCTGTTTCGCGAATTGCACCGTCTTGGGTCGCAAGACTCTGCAGCTGAGAAGATCATCGGGGTCTCTCTTCCCGCCACACCACACACTGCACCCGTAAAGCTAACAGCATTATACAAGACCCCACGCATCCCTCATACAAACGATTCTCCCTCCTGCCCTCTGTCAAAAGGTACCGAAGCAATCGGGTTCTCACGACCAGACAGTGCAACAGTTTCTTCCCCCAAGCTATCAGATTCCTCAATACCCAGAGTCTAGACTGACATCTACATCATGTATAATCATATTCAAATTTGTCCTCTACTATTACTATTACATCCTCGTGTATTATTTATTTCTTTATTAATTATCGTACCGCTCTGCACTGTTTTGTGAAATCTATGTAGTACTGTGTAGGTCTGTACGCGAGTCTAGTTCTTGTGTTGTTTTTCGTAGTCTAGTGTAGCACTGAGTTATCTCACATAGTCTAGTATAGTTTTCTGTTGTTTCGTGTAGCCCTATGGTCCTGGAGGAAGTTGTTACGTTTTTATTGTGTACCGTACTAGCAGTTTATGGCCGAAATTACAATAAATAGCGACTTGACTTGAATTGACTGGAAGATGAAGGTAAAGGGGCTTCTGTTTTCGTTAGCTGGTATCTGACACCAACCGAACGAAACTACCCTGCACACAAATTGAAGCTACTGGCCTTGAAATGGGAAGTGTTGTGTAAATTAAGTGACTCTCTGCTGCCAAGTTCTAGGTGATACCAACAACATTGCAGTGGCTTGTATTCTGATTTCAACGAAATTGGATGCCACAGGTCATCGCTGGTCGGCGGCATTGTCTGCTTATGATTTCTGCCTTGCATATCGGCCGGGAAGTGAGCAATGATGCGGGTGCGTTGTCACGAAGTTCTCATGACGTACCGGCAACAAAAGGACAATGGGAGGGCACACCTGCCTCTGGTGTTAAAGCAATGTGCCAGTTCTCCACAGCTGGGAAATCAGAGCACAGACTTTAGCTTCATAGAGCTGTTGGTTATTTGAGAGTTTCGAGCCAAGCCATTCACCAAGCATACTGCAACTTGACTGCGCTGAATACGAAGAAGCTGCCCCCTTGAGTACTTTAGATTTTCAGCAGCTCAGGAAGCCGACCCTTGTAAAGTTGCCATCTGGTTGTCTATTGTCAAAGCGGATATAGACCCAGTAGAGAAGACCAAATACCCTGCCATACCCCTACTCGTGAGAAAATGCGACAAACTGGAGTTGAGGAGAAAAGGTTCACACAGGGTTCCATCTCCCCCAAACAGACCTCGGCGTTCCCTGTTGCGTTTCCCTGAAAGAAGTATCCGAAGATTGTCTTGAAGTCACGTCAGGTCCTTCGGGATTTGACAAGACCTACAGATTGGTTTAAGATTGGTTTTATTGGACACGAGTGAAGCATGACGTTGAAAAGTACTGTACGCCGTGCATCCAATGTATTCCGAGGAAGACGCTGCCTACTAGAGTTGTCTATTAGACGCTGCAACTATCCCATTTACAAACAACTGAACCACTTGACTTCGTGTGTATGTAATTCCTTTCCATACAGCCTGATTCTAGTAACACTGCTAACGTCTTGCTCATCATTGACCAATACACCAGATATACTCAAGCCTTCTCCAAGTAAGATCTGAGAATATCCAAAATGTTGCCAAAATGTTATAGGATAAATATATTATTCATTATTCATTAAGCCATGTGACCAGGAAAGAGATTTTGAGAGCCGAGTCAGAAATGAGTTACTCAGTAGGCTTGGAATTGAGAAGATTCAAAGACTATGCTATGTCACTCTCAAGGTGATCCTCAGCCTGAAAGATTCAACAGGACATGCTTGGAACCCTGAATGCCAAAAGAAACAGAAAGTCAAGCCAACATATTGGACATTTGATACGCTGCTACAACTGTACACAGAATAAAAACACTGGGTACAGGCCATACTATTTGACATTCGGGCACGAAGCCAGCTTACCTATAGACGTTTCGTTTGGAACAGCTGGGGGAGCTTGCCGCAGAAAACGTATCTCAAGTATGTATCTGACGTGAGGAAAGAAATGTAAAAAGATTATGAGCTAGTAGTAGTTTCTAGCAGATTGATCAGCACAGTGCTTTAGTTCTCGGCAGTTATCCCAACTGGCCCGGATGCCTTCCATGGATTCACCGTCCTAAAGAGTGCTGTCAAGTCGTCTCAGAGACTGAAATCACAGAACCATCTGGGTCTGTGGCAGTACGTGATGATTCCTTCAATCTTTTACGATCACGGCACGCATAGAAAACATTTAGCTCATCTGGCCGCGAAGCATATTTGTTACCTTGGCGCTTGATTTCAAAGCAACACACACAAAATGATAGATGAGCTCAGCATGGCAGTTGCATCTATGAAAAAGAGTAAATAGTCGACGTTCAAGGTGGCAGGTGAAAGGTGGAACCCGGATGCATGGATGGGGAGAAGTAAAGATCTGGGATGTTGATTGTAGAAAGAACTGAAGGGTTAGAGAAGGGGGTACCTGATAAGAGAGAACAGAAGAAAGGGAAGGAGGAGTATCACCAGACTGAGGCGATGGTCAGCTAAAGTGAGAGACGGAAACTAGAATGGGAAGTGATGCGGGGGAGGGTGGAGGAATTACCGGAAGTTGATCCCATCAGTTTGGAGTCTGCCCAAAGGGAATCTAAGGCGTTGCACTTCCAACCTGAGTTTGGCCTGATTGTGGCAGTAGAGGAGAATGGGAAGTAGAATTGAAATGAATGGCCACCGAGAAATCTCTCTTTTTTTGGCAGACGGATGGGAGATGCTCGATGAAGCATTCTACCAATCTATGTCAGGTCACCGGGAAAAACAGGATGCCACGCTGGGAGCACCGGATACAGTAGTAACCCCAATTGAATCTCAGTTGAAGTGTCGCCTCACTGCCTGGGGCCTTGAGTGGTCGTAAGGGAGGAGGCATATGTGCAAGTGTGGCACTTGTTCTGCTCGGAAGACTAAGTGCCCGGAGAGCGGTTAGTTGGGTGGAACAAGTGGACAGTGGAGTTGCATAGGGACGCATTGTGGAGAGCGGATAGTGATGGTGGGGAGTGTAGGGAAAGAAATAGATGATGGTGGGGTCATTTAGGAACTGGTGGTAGTAACATAGAATGATATGCTGGATGCGGAGGCAGTGGGGTGGTACATGAGGGCAAGAAGAATCTGATCCTTGTGTGGCAGTGGAAGGATGGCGCGAAATGGAGAAGATGCGATTGAGGGCAGTGTTGATGGTGGAGGAACGGAAGTCCTTTTCCTTGAACAAGGAGAACACCTCAGTAGTTCTAGAATGGAAAGTCTCGTTATTACAGCGGATGCGGTGGAGATGAAGAATCGAAGACAAGGGAATGGCATTATTACAAATGAAAGTGCGGGAAGAGGGATAGTCCAGATATATCAGTAGCTAGACTGTCTTCAGCGATGGATATCGAGAAAGGGTAGACAAATTTCAGAAATGGGGTAAGTAATTTTGAGGGCAGGATGGACGTTGGAGGCAAAGTTGATGAAATTGAAAGGCTTAGTATAGGTGCAGGAAGCTGCATCAAAACAGTTGTCAATGTAGTGTTTCAAGAGTTAGGTAGCGATGCCGGTATAACCTTGGGATATTGGCTGTTCAACATGGCCAACGAAGTATCAGTCATAGCTAGGTCTCGGGCGAGTGCTCATTGCTGCACCTTGGGTTTGAAGGAAGTCAGAGGAGCCCAACGAGAAATTGTTGAAGCTGAGGTCCAGGTCCTCCAGACAGGCGACAGTGGAACTGGCTGGTTCTGTTGTCCAGGAATAATTGGAGAGTGTTAAGACTACCCAAATGGTGAATATAATTAACAGAGACTGGACATTCATAGTGAAAATTAAACGATCTGTCATGATCCAGTGCATGAAATATGCATTCCAATTCACGGTCCGGTATATGTTCCTTATTCCAGGTTTTCTGTTTTCCACAGTTTCTGTTGAGGCAGCTCATTCTTGTTTGGGCTGGACTCATAAATATCTTCAGGATTCAGCCCCTGGCTGCTGGAATGTACCTGTTCAAATACCCTGTCTGCATCCCTTCCTTGTCTGTATCGCCTCAGCCTGGAGCCTTACCTCTCCTCGCCTCTGCCTGGAGCCTTGCCTCGCCTTGCCTCTGCCAGCAGCCTTGCCTCACTTTGCCTGTGTCTGGAGCCTCCCCCAGTTTGGAACTGTCTGTCCGTGTGAACGCCTTCGCTAGGTAGTTCCGGCCGTTTTGCCGCTACCTGGCGTTAGGAACTGTCTCGTCGTCATAATCGTTCTTTGTTACGAGACCCAGCCCTACGCACAGTACCCAAGGTGTGGTCCCGGCTCTGTGTTCTGTGTGATGAGACCCGGCCATACGTCCTGTACCCATGGAGGGTCCCGGATCTGTGTTCTACGTTCCTTTCTCTCCCTCGACCAAGTCAAGTCTTCGGGGTCTCGTCCAGTCCTAGTCACGTCCAAGCTCCTTGTAGCGTCCAAGCCACGGCTTTGAGTTGTCGTCTTGTCATGTGCCTCGTCCAGCACAGGAGTACCTTGCCCAGCTCGGTGCCGGGGTTCCCCCGTCCTGTGCTGGGTTCCCTTGTCCTGTCCATGAATTTCATGTCCAGTTTTTTGCCTCTCCTCGTCCTGTAACCACGTCTTGTCCTCGCCTAATTCAGGAGTCCGCGCCCGAGTCAATACCCAGGTTCTGGTTCCTTGTCCAGTCTCTGGCTCGGAGTCCAAGCCCAGACTCCTAGTTGCCAGTTCATGTCCTGGTGCCGCTATCCTCGTCAAGTCCTCGCCCAGGCCCGGAATCCTTGTCTCGTCCAGGGCCTGTGTCATGTCCAGCGTCCTCTCTTCTTCACTTCCCGTGTTTCCTTCTCACTCCTAGTCCTATTCTTGGCAGTTCGGTGTCTGTGTCTTGCATTTGGTTCCACTCCCAACAACCCCTTATGACACGATCTGCTCCAAGGGACATAAATACATTGAAAAGATCGAGAGCGTGTGAAGCGTCAAGGATGTAATTACGCAGGGTCTGAACCAAGATTCCTCCCCTCCCTTTTACTCTGAATTGTTCCCTTTCCTTTCCAGTTCTGGTGACGGATCTCGCCTCAAGCCGTGAAATGTTAATTCTTTTTCATAAATGCTGCACGGCCTGCTGCGTTCCTCTAGCATATTGTGTGTGTTCCTTCTGATTTCCAGTATCTGCAGATTTACTGGTTTGATAGCGTTCAAGCCCCGTCGCAATTGTTGGGCGTCCTTCATTCATTCAAGTTTAATCCGGAATTGTCACCCTCCTGCCCATGATATCCCTTTATGGACCTTCTATAACTTTATAGATCGTCCGTCTTGATTGCTTGTGATCTGACCTGAACAGACTGCAGATGCCGTGGTTCATCCCAGGGCTCCTGGATTCACTTGCCTACAACTGTTTTTTTTTTTCACGCCTGTGATAACTGTAATGAATTCGTTCAGCTTCACAGACGATACTTTGAACACAGCCCAGTCCACAGACTCGAAGCAATCCCGTGGCGGCTCATCTGCTTCCCGCGACCACCTCTTTGTTCTCCTTTTCTCTGGATCCTTGCTCGTTTGCTTTTAGCTCTATGGAGGTAGGAGAAGGATACTCAAGTGATCAGATGTGGCTTTTGGGCTTGGAAGTTCAGGCATTTCTTCTCTTTTTATACGATAGTGGTGGCCTAGTGTGCAGGACTTCTGGGAGTGCATGTCATATGCTGAGGGTAATTGGGCAGAGTTTTCCTGAAATAAAAAAGCCTTATTGAAATCCCGACAATGATTTGAAATGCGTAGGAATGGACTGTTAACTGTTTGGCGACGGCACCATGCAGTATCTCAGTCGGAAGATGTTGGTATTTAAACTGCGGTCCGGATCATGAAGGAGAACTCTCTTGGTAAATAGAACGGCCGATGTTTGATCGTTTGCTGTTCAAGTTCGGACAAGAAAGATCACGACAAAGTTGCCACATCGGAGAAGCACAGTTTATCGTGAAACAGATACCTCCACCTTCTACCTTTTCGGAATAATTATTTCGGTCTTCTCTGTGTATCGAAAAGCCATCGGTCTGTTCGATTCTTATATTTCGTCAGAATCTTGTTTAAGCACAGGCCGATCTATTCCAGTGTTCAACAGTGCGGTACCTAAGGTGTGGACACCATTCGTTAGTTAATTAGCTGAAAGCAAACTCGCACGCTGTCAGAACGAGATTTGAAATATGATTTTTTTCATTGTTCTTGCCTTTTAGATTACATGGATTAAATCATATCAGTCGCTTTCTGAAGAAATTTAGAAAGCAACCGAATAGTGATAAAGTAAAGCTGACCAGTACAGATATGAGCTGCAGACGAAAAGGAAAGCAGAATCTGAGTTTCCGATTGGATCAGCCATGATCGTGAGCGAGGAATAATAGTCTAATTGAACATCGAGTTTGTTTGTGAGTATGCAGGGGGAAGATCATAGTGATTTAGGAGAGTGATACTAATCACTTCCTCACCTGGATCTACTATCCAACTCTTGCTGCAACCTATTCCTGACCTTTTAATACTGGCTATCTCTCCTCCTTCTTTGCTTCCTTCCAGTGCTGATGAAGAGTCTGGACACGAAACTTCAGCTTTTCACTTCTCCCCATTGATGCTGAGTGGCCCAATTCAGAGAAGCTTCACTGTACGACCTGCAAGGAAAACATGCCGTTTAAAAAGATCAAAATGGTTCCCAATTGTTGCTAAACGAGTCGTTTTGCCTTGCTGCAGCACAGCTTTTTCTCATATACCAACTCCTTTGCATCAACAGTAAATATTCTGTGGCCTGTCTCTAGGTTCATTTTCAGCTTTTATATTCCACAACCCAAGATCTTGGACAACAATTTCGCCAGTTGTAGGTAAACCCTAGCATACCCTGTCTCTCCCAGTCCCTATCTTTTCTGCCCGTCAACTCCAAGGCATATGTGTTCACCACCTCCCCTCCAAGTTCACTGGAAAACAAAGAATTTGCATCCTGAATACTTTTCGGTTTGTCTTATGGATTTTGTGCTGCTGCTGATGAAAGTCACCATAAAGTTTCCCTATCACGTACCATTTTTACACCATAATCGCCTATATTTATTATTTCAATTCATAGTGCAATTCAATTAAAGTGTTGTCCACGATGTAAGATGGAAGTTTTACTTTTTGTCCGGGCATTAGGCAGGGCGGATGCTGCATGGCAGCACAGGTTTCAGATAGATTGTAAAAGCACGGTGCACACTCCGTTCAATCCGTTGTGTTTAAGTTTACATCGGTGAGACATCATGTTCATGCGCATGCTCTGCCGGTAAATTGTGCATACTCATTACAGTCAAGTAAGTTTATTTTCAGTAGTATTTGTGAAAACAATCCACAGTTGAATCCACCACGATTTTTCTGTTATAGTTGACGCGAAAAGAAGCTTAAACATCAACCACGGAGCATGACTCGTCTTATTAAGAATGCCCTATAAGTTCTTCGAGTTTAAGATTAGCGACCAACTCAATGCCTGGGCCCTTCACATTTGTTGTTCAACAGGCGTTATCGATCTGAGAATTTGGCTCAGAGATACTCGGAAGGCAATACCATTCGAGGTACCGATGACGTGGCGAGAGCTAGAACTGACTGACCAATGTGTCTGGTTTCTCTGTTACAAACAAGAGATCAATTGAACACTGCAATCTCCTTTCACGATCGAGACCTGTGCCGTTGTTGCAAGTGAGTGACTAGGGACGAACCCAAATGCAGGACAAAGGCAACGGAGGCAGGGTCGAGAGGCGCTAGTACAGTTGTGAACGTGGAACAGGTAACATGGGGAATCTTGACTCGGAGACAAGGTTTATCAAGTAGATCCAGGGATTGGAGGGGAGCTCAGAACTAATAGTCCCAAGGGATCCAGAAACGTGGTTTACACACATTAGAATCGACCAATGAACTAGCGACCCATGACTGCGCGCCAGATTTCTGCAATTCTCTAACGGAACCAGGTGCGCTGTAATTAATCTAACTAACAGCAAATGGATATCAGATGACGGGATTTAAGGCAGAATTTCATAGAGGAGCGTGGGGAGCAGACCAAATGCAAGGCACAGACACTGAACTACCAGGAACAGGACTAGGCGGGAGAAGGAAGCAGCGGAAGTGAAAAAGAAAGGACGCTGGACACGACACATGCCGTGGACGAGACAAGGACTCTGGGCTTGTGCTGGGACTTGACGAGGATGCGGAACCAGGACATGGGACTGGGAACTAGGAGCTTGGGATTGGACTCCGAGCCAGAGACTGGACAAGGACCCAGAACCTGGGTCTTGACTCGGGCTCGAACTCCAGAATCAGGCGAGGTTAAGACGTGGCTACAGGACGAGGAGACTCCAGGACGGGACAAAGGAACCCCAGCACAGGACGAGGGAATCCCAGCACCGGGCTGGGCAAGGTACTCCTGGGCTGGGAGAAGCACATGATAAGACGAGAACACAAAGCCGAGGCTTGGGCAGGACAAGGACCTTTGATGTGACTGGGAGTGGACGAGACCCCGAAGCCTTGCCTTGGTCGAGGAAAAGACAGGAACGCAGAGCCTTGATCGAGGAAGAACAGGAACGTAGAACACAAAGTCTTGGTTAAGGGAGAGCAGGAACGCAGAACTCTGGTTCGAGGAAGAGACAGGAACATGGAACACCGAGCCGGGACGCTTCCTTGGGTACAGGACGTAGGGCCGTGACTCTTTACACAAAACGCTGAACACGACCGGACAGTTCAACGCTAGGTAGCGGGATAACGGCCGGACCTACCTAGCGAAGGCGTACATAGACATTGTTATGCCTGCAGCCCACTCCTTTGTGAGAATCACAAGATCACTGTTGGGTTGGGTCAAGGGGCCCAGGAAATGAGAGAGGGACGTGCGGAATGCCTCGTTCCCCGGCAATGAAAAGCTACGGGACATGGCCATTTTCTCCTGGAGAAAATTTTGTGGATTGGAGACTATGCTACGTGAACGCCCTCAGGCTAAGTGGGCTGGTTGAGAGAGAGATTGCATCACCCCCAACCTGACTGACATCTACGACCCTGCGAGTCAGGATAAAAGAGGGTCTGTAGGAAGAGCCCCTCAGACGCACCAGAAGAAACACTATCGCTCCCGTGATAGCGGGAAGCCATTCGAAGGAGGCCACGTTCGTTCAGTTCCGTTGACTGAGTCTTGGTGGCTTGCAACACGGAGAATGGCTTTTAGCTAACGACGGGGAACCCCACTCCCCAACTAAAAGGATTGGCATCATAAAAGACCCGGGCAAGTTCAAACGTTTCTCTCTAAAAACCAAAAACGCTGCAGCTTGAACGATCTAACAGTGACTTTTATATTTCCATCGGAGAATACATTATCCCCTAGACAACGACAGAGCTATTTCTTATTGGTTATTATGATACCCGCGCTTTAGATTTAGTATTGACGATGTATATTATCTGTGTGTTTGCATTGATATTATTTTTGTGTATTTTTATCAATAAATACTGTTAAAAATACTACCATCAGACTTCAACGGACTTCTCTATTTTGCTGGTAAGTGACCGAGTTACGGGGTTCGTAACAATTGGGGTTCTCGTCTCGGGATTTGATACCAAATTGGAGAGCCAGTGAATCGGGCTTGTAAGTCCAAACTTGGATCTATTTACGCGGGTAACCAGACGGGAAACCAGCAAAGATGGACGTGGGTGAATTTATAGAAAACCCGACTCTGGAGGCGCTGGAGGCGGCCACCAAATCAGAATTGATAAATTTGACGAAGGGGTTAAACCTCGCAGAGTTGAGGTTGTCAATGAAAAAGCGGGAGCAGCGAAGGGCAATAACTCAGTATTATATTGGGAAGAATGTGTTTATAGCTGAGGTATTGGAAAATATCCCTGAAAGGGTACCAGCTAGTGGGACGGCTCAGTTAGAGTTGGAGAAATTCAGGTCGGAACATGCAATTAAGTTAAAGCAGCTGTAAGCAGCTGAGAAGGAGAATGAAAGAGCCGAGAGAGAGAGAGAGAGAGAGAGAGAGAGAGAGAGAGAGAGAGAGAGAGAGAGAGAGAGAGAGAGAGAGAGAGAGAGAGAGAGAGAGAGAGAGAGAGAGAGAGCGAGTGAGAGAGAGAGAGAGAGAGAGAGAGAGAGAGAGAGAGAGAGGGAGAGAGAGAGAGAGAGGGTGAGAGAGAGAGAGAGAGAGAGAGAGAGAGAGAGAGAGAGAGAGAGAGAGAGAGAGAGAGAGAGAGAGAGAGAGAGAGACAGAGAGACAGAGAGCGAGCGAGAGAGAGAAGGAGAAAGAAAGGGCCGAGAGAGAAAGGGAGCATGCGCTCCTGCTAAAGGAGTTAGAGGTGAAACTGGAGCAGGAAAGAGCTGAGAAAGAGAGGGAGTATGCGCTCCAGCTAAAAGAGTTAGAGGTGAAACGGGAGCAGGACAGAGCTGAGAAGCAAAGAGTGCATGAACCAGTTAAAACAGCTGTAAACAGCTGAGAAGGAGAGCGAAAGAGCTGAGAAAGAGAAGGAAGGGCCGAAAAGGAGAGGGAGCCAGAGAAACAGAGGAAACATGACTTGGAGATGGTAGAAGTTAAGGCAAGAGCAACGAGTTCCGGGTCAGACCGGGAGGAGCGGTTTAATGTTAGTCGGGAGTTGAGGGAAGTACCTCCGTTCGAGGAGACGGATGTTGATAGTTATTTCTTGCTTTTTGAAAAGGTGGCAGTGAATCAGAAGTGGCCCAGAGAACAGTGGGTGGCGTTGTTACAAAGTGTGTTAAAAGGGAAGGCACAGCGGGCATATACGGCGTTATCCATTGAGGAGGAAGAGGAGAAGAGTTATGATAAAGTAAAGGCGTCCTTTCTCCGGAGTTATGAGCTAGTACCTGAAGCGTATCGACAAAAGTTCAGAAATTTAAAGAAAGGGGGGGATCAGACGTATACCGAGTTTGCCTATGAGAAGGGCGTGCTCTTGGACCGTTGGTGCACCGCAGAAATAGTGGACGAGGATTATTGGCATCTCAGGGAGTTAATTCTGATTGAGGAATTTAAAGGCTGTGTTTCGGAGGATAGCCGGATGTATTTGAATGAGAAGCCGAATAAGTCCATCTCGGAATTTGCTAGGTTCACAGATGAATATGCCCTAACCCACAAGGCAAAGCTTTCCTCGAATAAAAGTTCCCAGAGAGACCGTGGGAACGATCGAGGAAGTCCGCCGGCTGAGGCAGAGGTCCCGCCGGGAGCTAGTGGTAAGGTTGAGGGGGAAAGGCCAGACGGCCAGAGATTTCCGGGTTTGACCTGTTTTAATTGTGGGAGGGGGGCATATTGCATCTCGGTGCTTTGCTCCCAGGAAAGAGACAGGAAAAGGGAAAGCAGCAGTCCCTATCGGATGTGCCATGTAATCAGTAAATCGACAAGAGAGCTCCGGGTAGACAGAGTACGAGAAGGGTCTGAGACTTGTCTGTCACACGGAACCGTGTCTGTGAGGGAGGGAGACCCAGTAGTTCCCGTACGGATCTGGAGAGACACGGGGGCTGAGCTGTCGTTGACCAGCAGTAAGGCACTAGAGTTTGGTCGCAAGATGAGAATGGTAGCTGTGAAGGGAATAAGTAAAGGGACAGAAATGGTCCCCTTACATAAGGTCATTATGGATTGTGAGCTGGTATCTGGACCAGTTGAAATAGGGATGCGATCGGAATTCCCGAGAACTGACGCGGACGTCCTTCGCGGTAACGATTTAGCAGGTGGAAAGGTTTCGGCAGCCATGACGATGACCAGCCGGCCGGTGAGTGTTGAGGCTCCGCCCCTAGATTCCCAGACCTATTCCGCATGCGCGGTCACTCGCAGCATGTCGAGAAAGGGAGCTGAGAACGAGAGCATTTTAAATCTGGCCAGTTTCGATTTGGCCGAGACGTTTTTACCGACCCTGTGCCACGAGGGTTTAGAGCATATATGTCAAACTCAAGGCCCGCGGGCCAAATCCGGCCCGCGGTGGAATTATCTTTGGCCCGCGAGATAATATCTAATTACTATTAAAGCTGGCCCCAGTAATCGAAGCGCCTATGGCGTATGATATGGCTAATGCTGAGTTTATTTAGGTACCAGGTTTTCAGGGTTTTTAGTGTTTATTCGGCAGTCTTGCTCGGCAGTCTTCTTCATAAGAAACGGAATTTGTAAAGTGAAACACTTTGTGGTTATAGCAGAGACTGAGACACATGAGACCAGGCTGAAAAAACGGAGGCAATGAAAGCTGCGTTCGAACGCGTCCGACTGATCCGGCCCGCATGAAGCTGCACTTTGCTCAATCCGGCCCGTGACCTAAAATGAGTTTGACACCCCTGGTTTAGAAGGTGGTAAAACGAAGAGTAGTAAACTGAAAGAGGGTAAGGGAGAGGAGGTAGATCCTCCCTTAGCGAGGAGAAAGGTCCTAGAGGCAGAAAATAAAGATGAGGAACCGATAGAGCGTTTAAGAGGTCCAGCGTTGGACAGGGATGATCTGTCTGGTTTGGCAGAACTGTTTGAAGAAGTTGAAAATTCTAAAGGTGTTCCCGATAATGAAATGTGGGCAGTCCTAGATGAAAAGTGTGCCCTTGCCTTGAAGACGTCTGCTGGGTTGGCAGATGAGGTTGTTTCAGCCCGCGGGGTTGCGCTTACTCCCGAAGGGAGTTGCCCAGAGAGTAACTGGGAGGATCGGGGAAACTTAGATTTTGAAAAGGGTACGGGTATTGAACGCCTGGAAGAGGCCAATGTCCCGTTTGAGTGTGTCCAAGATGGGGATGCACGTGGTACTGAACCTAGTAACGGAGCTCAGAAAAAGTCTGAGGTATTTGATTCAGTGGAACGAGACGGCCGTCCTTGTGGGTCAGATAGACTTGGTTCAGTGAAGAAAAGGTTAACCTTGGTAATAGTGGGAAGTGAGAGATCCCAGGTGTTTGTGCTCGACGGTGTGTTAAAAGTTAATGGGGAGTTCAAAAATGTGGAGATAAATATTATTGAAGGAAACGGGAAATCTGTATTTCCCAAATCGAAGGAAGAAGTTTTAAATCCTGCAGATCGCTTACAGATTAAGCCGGGAGATGACCGGGCCTCCCACGCTATTATTATTCCAGAATGTGTTGTGAAAAGGCAGAATTTGAAATGCTGCTAGAGCAAAGAGTTCGAACTGAAAACACATAGCCTGAAGGGTCCTGACGAGAGGGCTAACCACCTGTGTAACATTAAAGAATTGGGTGGAAATTCAGAAGATGGTCTAAGTTTGGGACACTGTGTTGATAGAATAAACCCTATGAAAGTGGCGGGCGGGAGTTTACCTCGCCAACTTACCCAAGTTCCCCACGTGGGAACTCACCGGAAAAGAGGCGACGGTTAATGGGGACGCCCTTTTTAAATAGCAAAGCCGGTTGTACGGGATTTCGACAAAGCCTGTGAATAATAAAGACAACCCCCTGGAAGCCTGCCTGTTAAGCTTGAAAACGACCGAAAGATTAGTATTTGCATAAACTTTTGTAGATGCACGTAAGCTAAGATCACAATTCCTTAGTTTTGTTGCTGAGGGGAGGAAATAAAAAAAAAATAGGTGGTTATTAAATTGAAGTCTGATGCTACGAGACTTTAGTAAGGTACAAGACGTTAAGGTATTAAAGAAAGTGACACTGTAATCATTAACTGTTTAGATGCTGAATTGAATGTATAACTGTATTACTCTGTAGTGAAAAGGAAAAGCTTTTGTATTGTGGTAGGTTCCACCATCCTGTAAGACTCTGTACTACTTCGTTTTAACCGCTGGTAAAAACAAGTTGAAGAAAGGGGGTGTTATGCCTGCAGCCCCCTACTTTGTGAGAATCGCAAGATCATTGTTGGGTTGGGTCAAGGGCCCCAGGAAATGAGAGAGGGACGTGCGGAATGCCTCGTTCCCCGGCAATGAAAAGCTACGGGACATGACCATTTTCTCCTGGAGACAATTTTGTGGATTGGAGACTATGCTACGTGAACGCCCTCAGGCTAAGTGGGATGGGTGAGAGAGAGATTGCATCACCCCCAACCTGATTGACATCTACGGCCCTGCGAGTCAGGATAAAAGAGGGTCTGTAGGAAGAGCCCCTCAGACGCACCAGAAGAAACACTATCGCTCCCGTGATAGCGGGAAGCCATTCGAAGGAGGCCACGTGCGTTCAGTTCCGTTGCCTGAGTCTTGGTGGCTTGCAACACGGAGAACGGCTTTTAGCTAACGACGGGGAACCCCACTCCCCGACTAAAAGGATTGGCATCATAAAAGACCCGGGCAAGTTAAAACGTTTCTCTCTAAAAACCAAAAACGCTGCAGCTTGAACGATCTAACAGTGACTTTTATATTTCCATCGGAGAATACATTATCCCCTAGACAACGACAGAGCTATTTCTTCTTGGTTATTATGATACCCGCGCTTTAGATTTAGTATTGACGACGTATATTATCTGTGTGTTTGCATTAATATTATTTTTGTGTATTTTTATCAATAAATACTGTTAAAAATAGTACCATCAAACTTCAACGGACCTTTCTATCTTTGCTGGTAAGTGACCCAGTTACAGGGTTCGTAACAATAGAATGTTCCAAACAGGGCGAGGCTCTAGGCAGAGGCAGGGCGAAGCAAGGCTCCAGGCACAGGCCTGGCGAGAGATAATCACCCTACAGAATCTGGACCTACTTTAACTTCCCTAACTCTTCTTCCACGTTTGCTGCCTCAGCAGTTGAAGGCTGTTCAAAATTGAATACTGTTCTCGTGGATAATTTACAGCTGTGGAGATAAGGACCTGGACAGATTATGGTAGAATAAATAACGGAATAAAATTCCATATTCAAGGAATTTAAAATGGGTAATAGAATAGATAATAAAAAATGTCTCATGGTCCAGCTTGCTGGGAATATGCAGTGAATATTCGGCAGATCAGCTTAGTATGTACAGGCAGATCAACAGAATTAACACGTAAATTTACCTTCTGTTCTCAGAATTGTGTTTCTGGACTGCTGAACCCACATTCATAACTTGTGATTTCAAGAACCTCCATTAACATGAAAATAAATAAGTGCATTCTTGTGTTTTATTTCCTATTTTATCTGCCTATTTAAAAGGCCCACAGTTTTTGTTCAATTCCGACGAAGTATCATGTCGTCTCAAAATAGATATATTTTCACTTCTTGTTTATAATTCTCCAATGCGAACATTTGCATGCGAGTCTCTGCAAGTTTCTGTTAAAAAAATGTACAGAATAGAATTTTAATGCATTTGTCAATTTACCAGGAATGCCTTGTGTTTATGAGAACTAACACGCTGCCTGAGAATAGAATTTCACTTGTGACACTGCTGGTGGCATCATGGAAATCTGTGGTCAAAGATTGCTCCTCTCTGAAACATGCATGTAGCAGACAGCTTGTGGTAACATCTAAGTGTAGGTCAATACGTATAATTTAAGTAACTTATTTGCTATCGTGCTTCTGTCAGCAAGATGTTTCTCAAGTTGTGCTGCAACGTCTCTGCATCCTGTTTCTGTGCTATGTTCATTCTGGAAATAAATATATGAAAAAAATAAACAGCTAATAATTGACATTTATGCGTGAGTCATTCTCTGAGAGCATTGAATGGAGAACCAATTACTTTGCAGATTAAACCGATTTCGGAGGAAAACATTCTCTTTTCCGGTTAAATAAATGAGGGACCGCAGCTAGTAGATATTTAGTTCAATTTCACATCTTGTTCGCAACAGACATTTTGCCGAAAGTCATTTTCCTGTGCTGCACTGGTCCGTCGTTATATTAAAAGCAGTGTTTTAGGAACAAGGAACAGGTACGTTTACATCAAGTGGCAATACCGAGAGTCTCCTCTTGAAATAAAGTTTTCCACGATACTTTTGAAGACTTAAATGAATGAAGAAGTAAGGTCATGTCGCTATGTGTTCGGCTCATATCAAGTTACATCGTTAATTGGAAAGCAGGGTCATTATGGAAAACAGCTTTGCAGATGGTTGCAATCCAACATTAAGCAGAAAATGTCGGGAACCTTTTATGAAAAAAGGAAAATACACATCATTTCTCTTCATAACTTAGTGATCAACCTGAAGTGTTCACACTATTTCTCACAGCAGTCGCTGCGTGGCTTGCTGAGTGTTTCCTATGACTTGCACAGAGTACTATCGAAAGGTAGCTTTAATTTTGCAGTCACCTAACTCCAATACATCTCCCTATTGTCTATTAATGAATAATCAGCATTCAGTTGAAACATTTATCCTGAAAAATCCTTGTTGGAAATATTTCGGAATATCTTTGTAATGAAGGCAGAGCTATTTATAGGAGAGATTTTATAAAGGATTATATCGTCCGGTGGACAAAATAGTCTCACAAATTAGAAATCTAGATTTACAGTCAATCATTTGGCCTAACGAGAGCTGTGCTTGGCATTTCAAAACGTCCTGATTTTTCTGAGATTGTCATGTATTCCAGCAATTGAAATTATTAACAAAACAATAGATCAAATACACAAAAAAGAACAAAATGTCTTATAATTTCCTGTGCTTTTCCGTCCAAGTTAACGCTGAACAAATATATGCTGGTGAAAATAAAGAGAAGTAGGGTTTATCTCTAAAGCACTTAAAACTAAAATTGTATCAGCAGTGTTATTCAATTGTCACCTAAGAGCTACCGCGACAATCCCACCATGCTCAAACGTGATAATGTTTATCAGCCAACCTGTTTTTTAAGTGTTTAGTAATCGGTCCAAGTTACTGCTCCATTCTTACATATCGTAAAGAATGGACTAATGGAGAACAGAGAGTGGTTCATGGGGACCTAATCACAGTGCTCTCATCTTTAGGATATATGTGTCGACAAAAAGGAATATCTGAAGGTCAAGGCAGAAATCTCGACAGAAAACTTACCTTCTGGAAATAGTGTTTTCTGCCGCAGACACATTTTTGTCACAAATTACCCGTAACGTAAAACTGAGCTGTCTTTCATTAGAATTGTCTCTTATGATTCATTAGATCCACAGCAGGAAAAGGTCCCCAATATCCATACCCTCTCCCCGACAAACTCCTCAACAAACAGAACTCAAATACATCCCTTGAGATCCAATAGACAAAATGTGTGTTACCTATGACTAACTTTACGCCCCAAGCAGCTACATAATTTCAGATCTGAGAGGACAGGAGATACAATTTAATTATGGTGACAAAGCTTCTATGAAAGCAGCATAACATCCCCACCGTTTCATGGAAATTCGGAAACATAACTGCACAAAATGGCGGGGTGTTTGACATGGTATTCACAAACTAACTCCGTTCGTAGGAAGCAGATGGAAGCTCAGTCTTGTTTCATCTCCAACCAACATACCTTTGAATATTCTTTGTTCTCATTTTTAACTGGATAACAATTTATGCCCTGCCAGGTTAGGCACATGAGTGCGTGCTAACAGTTTTTTTTTTTCTGTATTGGGTTAAAATTTTTGCTCAATGGACTATCCTATTTTCTCCCGTTTACTTTGTGGAAATGTAGGAGATTCTTGAAATGGCAGCATTTCCCCCAGTGGAACTATTCATGTTGATTGGATGTAAAATGGAGCCTCGGAACTGCAGTCCATCATTTGCGGCTCCCTCCTTGCGCCTTTTACATATTTTATCGCAGTACCTCTTGAAGCTTTGTCATCGTTAAACTGAATAACTTGCTGTTTCAACTCATTAAGCTCTCTCTTCATATGATCAACATACTATACCGAGAATCTAATTCTATCACAGATAGCATTTGTTGCTGCTTTTCGCTGATTTCTTAGTGCGAGCTGGTCACAGCAGCGAGTGAGGAACCCATGTACTATGCGGCCTACTTTGAAAAGTAAACAGACTATAATCTGTCACTGGAATAAATTTATGAAGGTTTCACATTATATGCTCTTGTTTCATGAAACTTAAGCATTTAAATTGCATGAAAATTTCTGAATAGGCCGAATACGCGACCTTATGTCGTTGCTCTTTGTCATCAATGCTCAGAATCTAAAATCAGACATTGCACCGGAGACTTGTGCATGACGACGTCCGAGGGAATGTACAGGCTGTGCAAACCAGGCTCCTTCATCAACTTCCTTTTAGTTTTGCAATCCCGACATTAAGCAGTGGTTCATTAGTCGAACTTTTACAACAAGACCCTGAAGGAAATTATCAAGAGAAGCAATTTTTTTCATTTATTTAACACAGTCCCTACCCTACACGGCTTAAAGACTTTTGGCTGTGTGAGCGAAACTGCTTTCCTCGCTGCGGTGAGGAACCTGCAGGGTTCTATTTGACCGAAGGTATATGATTGAAATCGAGAAAAACTGCAAAGGAAAATTGGAATAAAGAAATGTTTTTACTATTTTTGCACGCCTGTCTTATTAGACATTCTTCAAATCCTAAGCGGATTTCCATCTTTACCATCAAAATGCTCAGAGTACAGATTTGAATTTCTATCTCAATAAAGATTTGGATAATTCCTGAAATCAGCAAGAACACAAAATTTCCAGCAAAATCAAGAAAGCACATGATAGGCCATGTAAAAATTAGAATTTTAAGAGTTCTTATTTCTCTCCCAGCCCAGGCAGAGTTTAAATCTGAACCAGATTATTCTGCCTTACGGTGGCATCATCCTACGTCATGTTTACATGATTAATACGTTTCCTGACGAAGTCCTTTTCCTCCACCATTTTTGTTTAAATACCACTTGCATTACTGGAATTGGTCGATTCGGTTTCTGTAAGATTTCGGAGAAATCTATGGTTTCGTACATGGCGCTTTTGGCTATTACTTGGCTAAGTATGCTGATTTATACATGCCGTTTCCGAACTGAATATTCTATTAGAGAATATTTAACCCTGGGTGCCTGCAGCATATTTGGTTGCTTTGTTTCAGCTATTCGATAGTCCTTGTCTCTTAGAAATTCAATGTCTTATGTATTTTACTTTTTGTTTTATTCACTGTATCTAACTATTATTAATCCTCTGGCTTATTTTTTTCCCGGCAAAGTTACTGCGAACAATGTATCTCAGTTCCCTAGGGACTTGGACGTCCCGGGTGGTGCGAATGTTACCATTTTCTGCAGATTTCCAATATCAGCAGATACTGTCGACGTTCGTTGGTGGAGGGAAGGCGGGAAGGCATTTTTACAAAGGGACAGCAGAAGACATTTTACTGTAGAAAGAAGAAGGGGAGCACTTACACTCTGGAATGTCAAAGTCCCCGACTCGGGAATGTATTAATGTGAAGCAAAGTATCAGGAACAATCTTTCGGGAGAGGAAGTGGTAACAAGCTCACTGCGTTTGGTAAGTATGGCAGTTTGGAGATTTTCGGCTCTGTGCATTTTACATCAAACTTGGTGATGAGGGTAAAGCGAAATGATTCTAGTTGATAAAACAACGGTGAGAATACATTTGTTTCCCGTGTTAAAATATACCCCTGTCTAGAAATTCTAAATTCAGAATTAAACATAACTGAAGAATTAATCACATTTCACGTAGCAAACCTTAGTTGCCTAATAGAGTTAATTCTGTTTATCTTATCATACTGCCCTGGGTCATTCCCACCGCTGTTCTTCCTTCCCTGTTCATCGGCTATCTCCCAGTGAAACCTGATGTCCAAGGTTAGTGATACCTTTAGACTTTACCCTTATTATTGCGAAGGTACTTTGAATACAATGAAGTAATTTTCAATAAAGGTTAGGATTGCTTTTCAACTAAGAGGCTGAAATAAAATTAATATTAATGTGAATGGCTGGAATTGGATTACGCGATTCGTCATCACAGAGCACGCAAAGTATGAAAACTTATATAATCTCTGTCAAAGAGTCTGTATTCAGCAGCACAATGCTCAATTACCGCATCAACACGTAAAGAGGAATAACACCCAGTTCCAAACGAATTAATACCAACATCAAGTAACAATTTGCCTCATGCACTGCAAATTGTCATTCCAAACTTTGTCATGCAGGATTCGCAACACCCATCCTTTTTCGCCATTGAAAGTGGGGAGAAATATAAACCTGTGAAGATCGAGGTGAAGGGTAGAGAGTCGAGCGCAAACCCACATTCAACACTTATGCTGGCAGCTCTTTCCACAATAGTATCACCGTCTGAGTGAAGACGTTTCCCTTGATGTTCGCCTTTAATACTTCTCATTTCACTCTTCAGCTATAACTTCCAATTACATTCTGACCCACCCTTAATGAATGAAGCAGGCTTACATGCACCGTATCTGTATCCCTCATAATTTTGTATACCTCTATCAAATGTTTGCTCGTTCTCTTACCAATCACGAAAAAAATCCTAAACTGTCCTTTCCTCATAATTGATGTCCTCAAATTCATGCACATCCTCGTAAGTTTTGTTTGTACTAATTCAATCGTATTGATAACTTTAACGCAGATGGTAACCAGAACTGCGAACAATATTCCAAATTTGTTCAAACTAACGTTTAATACAATTTCGGTCTAACCTCCCAACTTCTACACTCAATACTCTGATATATGAAGGCGAATTTGACAAAAGCTATCTTTACGGAACTATCCGCCTTAGAGTCTACTTTCACTGAGTTATCAATCTATATTCCAAGATCATTTTTTACCCCATTCCTCAATACCAGTCCCGTTCACTGTGTACATCCGAGATTGGTTTGTCTTCTCAACCTGCAACAGCTTACCATTACCTTCATTAAATTCTGGAAAGCGTCCAGTGAGTGAGTGGGCCAGTGAAGGAGTGGAGATTTGAGGCTTTGACTCGAAAGGCTTCAGCGAAAGGCTTCAGTGGAGGACGAGCTTGTTCCCAGATAGTCTTTACAATGCCTCCAGAGACGGTGATGTGCCTCTCCTGTGAGATGTGGCAGTCTTCACGGAACTCTCCTTTCCGGCAGAGTCTCATCTGCCAGAAGTGCTTGCGGCTGGGCGATCTGGAATACAGTGTGAGAAATCTGGAGCAGCAGCTGGATGACTTTCGACTCATAAGGGAGAATGAGACAGTCATAGATGACAGCTACAGGGAGGTAGTCACACCTAGGCTGCCGAAAGCAGGTCGTTGGGTAACAGTCCGACGGGGAAAAGCGAAGGAGAGTAGACAGGTAGTGTGGAGCACCCCTGCAGCCATTCCGCTGAACAGTAAGTTTAGCATCCTGGATGTTGTTGCTGAGTGCGACCGACCAGGTGTGAGCCACGGTGCAGGGTCTCTGGCACTGAGTCCGACCCTGTGGTGCAGAAGGATGGGACAGAGAAGAGGAGAGCTGCTGTCATTGGAGACTCTATAGTCAGGGGAGCAGGCAGGAGATTTTGAGGACGTGAGAAGGAAACCCGCATGGTTTGTTGTCTCCCGGGTGTCAGGGTCCGGGATGTCTCTGACCGGATGCATGACATCCTGCTACGAGAGGGAAAGCAACCGGAAGTCGTGATACATGTTGGGGCCAACGACACAGGCAGGAAGAGGGATGAGGTCCTGAAGTGTGAGTTTGGGGAACGAGGCAGAAGTTTGAAGATCAGGACCGCAAGGGTGGCGTTCTCAGGATTGCTGCTAGTACTACATGATAGTGATGGTAAGAATTGGAGGAGATAGCAGTTGAATGCGTGGCTGAAGAGTTGGTGCAGGGGGCAGGGTTCTAGATTTTTGGACCATTGGATTCTCTTCTGGGGAAGGTGGGACCTATAGAGATTGGATGGGTTGCACCTGAACTCGAGGGGGAGCAATATCCTTGTTGGTAAGTTTGCTAACATGGTTAGGGAGGGTTTAAACTAATTTGCAAGGGGGATGGGACCCGGAGCGATAGAGCAGTGAAAGAAGTGCAAGGAGTGAAGCCAAATTTAACGTGTAGAGAGGCTTTGAGGAAACAGCAGCAGAATAAAGGGTATAAAGTAGTAAGGTAGAAGGGCTAAAGTGTGTGTACTTCAATGCAAGAAGCTTCAGGAACAAAGTTGATGAACTGAGAACTTGGATACATACATGGAATTATGATGTAGTGACCATTACGGAGACTTGGCTGGCACCAGGACAGGAAGGGATTTTCAATATTCCTGGATTTCAGTGCTTTAAAAGGGATAGAGAGGGGGTTGGAGGGGAGGAGGGGTGGCATTACTGTTCAGAGATACTATTACAGCTGCAGAAAAGGTAGGTAATGTAGCAGGATCCTCTTCTGAGTCAGTATGGGTGGAAGTCAGGAACAGGAAGGAAGCAGTTACTCTACTGGGGGTATTCTATAGGCCTCCTGGTAGCAGCAGAGATACCGAGGAGCAGATTGGGAGGCAGATATTGGAAAGGTGCAACAATAACAGGGTTGTTATCATGGGTGACTTTAACTTCCTTAATATTGATTGGCACTTGATTAGTTCCAAGGGTTCAGATGGGGCAGGGTTTGTTAAGTGTGTCCAGGATGGATTCCTGTCACAGTATTTTGACAGGCCGACTAGGGGGAATGCCATACTAGATCTTGTATTAGGGAACGAACCGGGTTAGGTCACAGATCTGCCAGTGGGTGAGCATCTGGGGGACAGTGATCACCGCTCCCTGACCTTAGCATTATCATAGAAAAGGAGAGAATCAGAGAAGACAGGAATTTTTTTCAATCGGGGAAGGGCAAATTATGAGGCTATAAGGCTAGAACTTGTGGGTGTAAATTAGGAAGATATTTTTGCAGGGAAATGTACTACGGGCATGCGGTCGATGTTTGGCCAGGTGCATTCAGAATTGATTTGCTGCAGAAGGCAGAGGGGCGAGGTGCAGGGAGTACATTCAGATTGGTGGGTTGTAACTAGTGGTGTCCAATAAAGGTTTGTTCTGGGACCTCTACTTTATGTGATTTTTTATTAACGACCTGGATGTAGGGGTAGCAGGGTGGGTTGGCAAGTTTTTAGACGACACGGAAGCTGGTGGTGTTGTAGATAGTGTAGAGGATTGTCGAAGATTGCCGAGAGACATTGATGGGACGCAGAAGTGGGCTGAGAAGAGGCAGATGGAGTTCAACCCAGAGAAGTGTCAAGTGGTAAACTTTGGAAGGACAAACTCCAAGGCAGAGTTCTTGCAAGTAAATGGTAGGATACTTGGTAGTGTGGAGGAGCAGAGGATTCTGGGGGTACATGTCCACAAACCCCTGAAAGTTGCCTCACGGGTCGATAGGGTAGTTAAGAAAGCTTATGGGGTGTTAGCTTTCATAAGTCGAGGGATAGAGTTTAAGAGACGCGATGTAATGATGGAGCTCTATAAAACTCTAGTTAGGCCACACTTGAAGCACTCTGTCTAGTTCTGATCGCCTCAGTATAGGAAGGATATGGAAGCATTGGAAAAGGTACAGAGGAGATTTACCAGGATGCTGCCTGGTTTTGAGTGTATGGATTATGATCAGAGATGAAGGGAGCTTGGGCTTTACTCTTTGGAGAGAAGGAGGATGAGAGGAGACATTATGGAGGTGTACAAGATATTAAGAGGAATAGACAGAGTGGACAGCCAGAGCCTCTTCCACAGGGCACCACTACTCAGTACAAGAGGACATGGCTTTAAGGTAAGGGGACGGACGTTCAAGGGGGATATTAGAGGAAGGTTTTTCACTCAGAGAGTGTTTGGTGCGTGGAATGCATTGCCTGTGTCAGTGGTGGAGGCAGATACACTAGTGAAGTTTAAGAGACTACTAGACAGGTATATGGAGGAATTTGAGGTGGGGGGGTTATATGGGAGGCAGGGTTTGAGAGTCGGCACAACACTGTGGGCCGAAGGGCCTGTAATGTGCTGTACTATTCTATGGTCTATGTTCTATCTGCCATTTTCAACCGGCCTTGTCCATAACACGCTGCAAGCTTCGAAACCTTCCCCGATATCCAAATCCTCAAATTGCTGAGCCAGTTTACCACATTGTAATCCACGAAGAAAGTAACCATCAACCACCCTGTGGCACACCACTAGCGAAAGGCCTTCTTCCATACTCTGGCTTCTCCCGCAAAACCAATGCTAGATACAAATTATTCCTTTATCCTGAATGCCAACTGAACGTTCTTGATCAGCCCCCCACCACCATGCAGAACTTGTCCAAAGCTCTTGCTAAATCCATGTTGTCCATATCCACTGTTATCCGTCCTCAAGATCCATGGTAACCCGTCCGAGAGGCTCGTTAGGATTGTTTAGACATAGCCTACCTTGCACAAAACAGTGGTATCTGTTCCCAGTCAAGCCCAGTATATCTAAATCAGGCATGGGCAAACTACGGCACGGGGGCCATATGCGGCCCGTTAAGCTTTTTAATCCGGCCCGCAGAACTTGATGAAATTATATTAATAAACCTTGTTAACGTTTTTTCCCGCAATTCTGGCGTTTTCCCAGTAGATGACGCACTCTATATACATTGACCTTTGTTGAGGTGCAGAGTATTATTCCACATTTGCGCTTTACTCTTTGACCTCTCACCCCTTCTGTAAAGATGAGTGGAGCTAACAAAAGAAAAGTGGATAGAGAATGTCGAGTGTTTAATAAGGAGTGGACAACTAAATATCTTTTTACCGAACACCGATCAACTGCTGTATGCCTGATATGTCTAGAGACTGTGGCGGTTTTTAAAGAATATAATATCAGCCGTCACTTTGCCACAAAACATGCCAACTATGCTAGCAACCAGTCAACGAAAGAACGGGAAGCTAATGCTCAGAGGTTGGCAGCTAATTTACAGGCTCAACAAAATTTGTTTCACCGTCAAACTGCCATTCATGAGTCAAGTACCAAGGCGAGTTTTATGCTGTCATTCAAATTAGCAAAGGCCAGCAAGCCTCTGTCTGAAGGCGAGATTTTAAAAGAATGTATTGTGGAGACAGCAGGTGTATTGTGTCCGGAGAGCAAAGACAAATTTGAAAAAATCAGCCTATCAGGCTGGACAGTGACTCGCCGTGTGGAACTGATAGATGAAGATATAACCAGCGACTTAAATAAAAAGGCAGAGTCGTTCACGTTACATTCATTAGCACTGGATGAAAGCAACGAAGTAAAAGACACTGCTCAGCTCCTCATTTTTATCCGAGGAATTAACAATACTTTTGAAATAACGGAGGAGTTTTTGACAATGGAGTCTCTGAAAGGAAAAACACGGGGAGAGGACTTGTATGACCGGGTGTCTGCTGTCATCGAAAATATGAAGCTCCCTTGGAGTAAACTTATCAACGTCACCACAGATGGATCTCCTAATTTGACAGGGGAAAATGTCGGCCTGCTGAGGAGAATACAGAATAAAGTGAAAGATGAAAATCCTGACCAGGATGTTATTTTCCTTCACTGTATCATCCACCAGGAATCTCTATGTAAATCGGTATTACAGCTGAATCATGTTGTGAATCCTGTCGTAAAACTTGTCAACTTTATATGTGCAAGGGGACTTCAGCACCGTCAGTTCATCACGTTCCAGGAGGAAACTGATGCGGATCACCAGGACCTACTTTATCACTCCCGTGTCCGCTGGTTAAGTTTGGGCAAAGTGTTTCAACGAGTATGGGAGCTCAAAGAGGAGATCGGTGCATTTTTGGAGTTACTGAGGAAGGCCAGCGAATTTCCTGAGCTGAGCAACAAGAGCTGGCTTTGTGACTTTGCGTTTGCTGTGGATATATTTTCACACATGAATGAACTGAGCGTGAAGCTACAGGGGAAGGATCAGTTTGTGCATGACATGTACACAAACGTGAAAGCCTTTAAATCCAAGCTGGCTTTTTTCTCCAGGCAAATTTTGAATAAGTTATTCACTCATTTTCCCACACTAGCCACGCTGGAAGAGGCCGGCGCAAATGTGAAAAAATACAGCGAGTCACTGGATGCGCTGCACAGAGAAATCTGCCGTCGCTTTTCTGATTTTGAAAAAAATTGACAAGTCACTTCAGTTGGTGGCCTGTCCCCTGTCACAAGATCCTGAAACAGCACCAGAGGAGCTACAGCTGGAAGTGATCGACCTTCAGTCTGACCCCATCTTAAAAGAGAAGTTCAACTCTCTTAAACTGAATGACTTTTATACTTCACTTGGTAAAGAGGTGTTTCCAAACCTCCGGAGGACGGCACAGAAGATGCTGGCGTTGTTCGGCTCGACCTATTCGTGTGAACAGGCGTTCAGCGTCATGAACATCAACAAAGCCAGCCACAGATCCAAGTTAACTGACCTACACCTCAGATCCATCCTGAGAATCGCCACAACAAAACTAAATCCTGACTTTGATGCGCTGGCTAAAAAGGGAGACCAACCACACTGTTCCCACTGAAATTAAAAATAAGTTTCTTCGTTGTGTTATGTAAAAAATGCATTTGAAAATATTTTTTTCAATAAGCCTTACATGTTACATGTCATTTCTGTTAAGTGATGGACATGAGTAGTGCGCAGGTGCACGTACGTTCTCAAAATAAAAAAATGCGCTCCAGATCAAATAACGCGCTCCGCATACTGACGCGCTGTCACTGTTCTGTCCTTGTGCTGGTCGTTGTTGAGTTTTGGCACAGGGGACAATTGAATAACAAGTAGTCCTGCATCTCCTACCGTTTTTGAAATAAATACAGTCAGGAGGAGAGTGATGATGGTAATATCTTGAAGGATAACAGAATTTTCAGTGCTTTAAAATAATAACTGTTACTATTAAAAAGCTGTATTTTATTCATTTAATTTTCAGTGTTTTAAAAGTCATTTCAATAAATAGCTAAATACCATGGGACTTCAAAGACAGATATTTTATTGTAATGCATTTGTTCATTTTCAATTGAAATTAAAGCACATGTTTTCTACATATCCCATGATATTTTATTTTCTCTTATGAGGTGTATTACCAAAACACTCCGTTCGTCTGCTCCAGGTCCGGCCCCCCTGTCAAATTTTAGAACCCTTTGTGGCCCACAAGTCTAAAGGTTTACCCGCCCCTGATCTAAATATTCTTCAGATTATCTTCCAATAAATTACCAACTTATCTGCAATATCTATAATATCCTGGCTTATTCTGAGAGTCTATCTTGAACAATGGCAAGGCTAGAGCCATAATTAGCGATCGAACTCTTGCAAAACTGAAAGGTCTGAAAGTAGGTAACTCACCTAGACCATATCATGTACATCCCAGGATTCTGATAAAATGTTTCTGATGAGATTGTGGAGGCATCGGTAAAGGTCATTCAAGAATTACAAGATTCTGGAATGGTTCTGGTGGACTTGAAAATTGCAAAAGTCACTCCACTCTTCAGGAAGGTAGAGAGGGAATAAAGGGAAAATATAGGCCGGGCAGTCTGACCTCAGTGGTTGACAAGATGTTGGAGTCCGTTATTAGGGATTAGGTGTTAGGTTACTTGGAGTCACATTTTAAAACTCCCCATTGTCCGCAGGATTTCCTCAAGGGGAACCTCTTGCTGGACAAATCTGATTGAATGATTTGAATGATTGAAAAGCAGGATAGATAAAGATAGGCAGAATCGGATGCTGTGTACTTGCATTTTCAGGAAGCCTTTAATAAGGTACCACACACAAAGCTGTTTGACAAGCTACGAACCCAAAGTATTACAGGAAAGATTCTAGAGTAGATCAAACAGTAACTGGTTGATAACAGACAAAGAACGGGAATAAAGCAAGCATTTTCTGGTTGGCATACAGTGTCTAATTGTGTTCCACAGGGCTCTGTGTTCTCACCGATCCGTTTAAGGTTATATGTCAATGATATGGATGATGGAATTGATGGCTTTCTTGCATAGTTTGCAGACGATATGAAGATAGGTGGTCAGGCAGGTTATTTTTATGAAATAGAGAGGCTACAGAAGGAATTAGACCGATGAGGAAAATAGGCGAAGAAATGGCAGAAGGAATACAGTGTCGAGAATTGAGTGGTCATGCACTTTGGTCGAGGGTATGAAAGTGTTGACTATTTTCTACTTGAGAGAAGATACAAAAACATTGAGGTGCAAAGGGACTTGGGAGTATGTGTACAATATTCACTACATGTAAAGTTGCAGGTTGGGTCTGTGATCAGGAAGGCAAATGCAATGACCGCACTCATTTCACGAAGACTGGGACACAAAAGCAAGGATGTAATGTTGAAAATTTATAAAGCACTGGTGAGGCGTCGAGGCGGATTGTGAGCAGTTTTAGGCCCTTTATCTTGGAATTAATGTGCTGAAACTGGAGAGGGTTCAAAAGAGGTTCATGACATTGATTCCAGAATTCAATAGCGTTTCATATGAAGAGCGTTTTTTGACTCTGGGGACTGTTTTCACGAGAATTCAGAAAAAAATATGGGTGACCCTATTGAAGCATTTTGAAAGTTGAAAATACTTGATAGTGCGGATGTGGAGAGGATGTTTCCAATGCTGGAATAGATTAAGACCAAAGGACGCAGCCTCAGAATACAGGGGCACACTTTTAAAAAGGAGAGAAAGAGGAATGCCAATAACCAGAGAGTTTAGAACCTGTCGCATTTTTTTGCCACATGCACGAATGTAGACCAAGTTTTTATGGATACTTACAGCAGAGGTTGATAGATGCTTGATTGGTTAGAGCATGAATAGCTACGCGGAGAAGGCAGAAGATAGGGGCTGAGCGGAAAGTAATATATATTATGAAATGGCAGAGCAAAATGGTGGGCCAAATGGCTTAATTCGGCTCCTATCTCCTTTCGTCATATGGTCTTAAAACATTAGTTATACTCTAGTCCTCCGGCACTTCACCCACGGGTAAGGACATTTTGAACACCTCTATCGGGACCCTTTCGTTGTCTGCATTGGCATCCAACAAGCTCCGAGGGGACACATTGCATTGTTCTGGGGACTTATTCCACCTAATTTGCCTCCCGGCTGTAATCCGTAAATGGGCCATGCCATTACTTCTGTGCTGCCTTAATTGTATACTCTCTGTGTACGTCTCCCGAATAAATGCGGATGGAAATATACAAGATATCCTTCACCACCACCCCGCCCCCATCTCTTTTGGCGCCATGTATTGTTGAACCCGCTGATCTTCAAATGGATCCATTTTGTCTGTCGCTATCCCTTTATGCTTACTGTATCTGCAGAAGCCATTCGTTTTCTTTTTCACCTTAGAATTGTCCTTCACCTAGAACTTGAGAAGGCCACGAAAGTTGAAGTCGGTATAGGCGTGGGAAGTGGAGTCAGGCAACCGTGAGCTCCGGGTGGCTATTGTAGTCAGAGCAAAATCCTACCTGCTGTGATAAACGGATAAAGCAATCTAAATATTGAATCTCCCCTGTTAGACACCGACCATAGATGTCGGGGAATCCGTGGACGTTTAGAAATCTTTAAAATTGGGCTCACGTTTTAGCAAACTTTGTGCATGTTGAAACTGAGGTTATTCAGTTCGTGTTTAACTCTCTGCAAGGCATCATTTCCCCAAGCGATCCTATATGAGTACCAAGTCACTGTCGACAGTTTTGCTGCAGGACTTCAGACTTTAGAAAGAATAAAACTATAGGATCAACGCACTTAGTATCAATTTGCATTTGTGTTTCTGGTTGTTTCACAGAGTACAGTTCCAGGAATGCTTCACATTCCTGGAAAAACTCTATTACTGACTGTCTATGACTAGAAAGCTGAACCCCCAGACCTGAAACACTCCCTAGGCAGTTGAGCTGCCAGAATATTCAACTCCATGTGCATTCGTACTATAGAAATCTGTGATATTTTGGGTTTTGTAGCTCAGTCTTGATACGAAATGAAAAATCCAAAAATAGCCAGTTTTCCAAAGCTAACTCCTGCTGCAATCTTAACTGTGCAATAAAGCTCAAATAGCATTCAAAAGTGAACATCTTCAGCACTTCGGACCACTTAGCTTCGCCGCCGATGTGTATTCTCTGAACTCTTCCTTTCATCCTTCTCCCCAACTGACTGTTTTTTATTTTGATTATTTTGTGACTGTCAGTGGTGGATGGTAACTACACAAGCTGTGTTTGACTATATGTACTCTATTTTGAAACCGGGTCCCTGAAGAACAATGTTTCAATGTTTCGCTTGGGGGTGTGTGTGTGTGTGTGTGTGTGTGTGTGTGTGTGTGTGTGTGTGTGTGTGTGTGTGTGTGTGTGTGTGTGTGTGTGTGTGTGTGTGTGTGTGTGTGTGTGTGTGTGTGTGTGTGTGTGTGTGTGTGTGTGTGTGTGTGTGTGTGTGTGTGTGTGTGTGTGTGTAGTTTTAGCAACAATAAGCAGAACATGAAATTGAAAGAATTTATTAACCATTGGATGGTTAAAGTGTCATGCTGGTTGCTGAGGAGATAAAGGAATCTACCTGCACTGAAATGGATCGAAAATACCCAATATTACTTTGTTTTTACTGAAGCTCCTCCAACTCCATTGGAAAATTGATCCTATTGGAGGGGTTTTCCTCTCCTCGAAAACTTCTTTGTAAAACAGATGCTTTCTACGCAGAGAAAATAGAAATCGTTTGGCAAAGAAATAACAAGCAAATTCACACTGGAATAGAAGGTGTGACAAACGAAGCGTGGATGGTTTACACGAAGCTTTTAGGTTATTGTAAGTCACGCAGTCTACCTGGGGAAAATATATTTACACCTGTCTACTGTCGCAAGTCTCCCTAAGGGAGTCTGCCGGTTTCAGCTACATAGTGGAGCAAGGTAAAATGGTGTCATGATGAAGTCATGATGTTGGATCTCGGCCTTAAACGACGACACTTTAGATCTGCCTGATCGGCTGAGTTCTTCCAGGATTTTCGGTGTTACTCTGGATTTCAGCATGTTCAGAATCTTTTGCGATTAATATCCGCTGGAAGAGCTTATCGTGGTGGGGTCAATGTGATCTTAAGAACAGTAACTTAACAGCTCCCCAAACACGGAAGAATGTCTAATTTTGAAGCTCAGACACTGACAGTGAATACTCAACGTGTAAGGTGATCAAAAACTAACGTGTAAGGTGATCAAAAACTAACGTGTTTTTTTTCCGTTAGTTTAAATCGTGTAGGACGAATTAAGAAATTAAATTCCTGCAGTATTTGTAAAGTAGCAAAGTTTTGAACATTTACAAAAATTGCGACAAAGCAAAACTTAAACTGTATATCTCATCGTGAAATAACAAAGGCGAAATTTGCATTTCCTCTCCTATGATATATTTTCCGATATTGTGCAGTGAGATTTGAAGGCACCCTGTAAAATATTTGACATTGTTGATTCTCATGTGTGCATTTGGTTTTAGATGTATAAATGCTTCACAGTTTCTTGTTTTCTCCCTGTTGATTCACAAGGTGTTGATACTAAATTAATTCTGGCACGTGCAGTGGGCGGATCGGCAATTTCAGCTCTGATAGTAGTTTTGGTACAAGTCAAGTTCAAGAGATGGCACGGTAGGGACTCTGATCGCTGAGAAATTTCACCGCTATTCGTGCAAAATAGATGCGCTAAAGGTATTTAACTTCAAAACGAAATCTCATTACAGCATAATTAGACAGGGATTAAGAAGTTCAAACCGGATTACATAAATAATCATCTGGCACAATTGAAGCTGGATCTTAAAATGCAATAATTCCACGAGTTCACTCGCTGCATTTATGTGCTGTATCTTGTTCATTAATGCAGTTATATCCCTCTGGAATACTTTAAATGTCATTTTCAATGCAATGGTGGAACCATATTTTGAAGCTTAAGCAACTTCGCGTAGGTCTATGCTTACTGTGACTGTGTAAAGAACATTGACGAAGTCTTTCAAGTCTGTTTGATTTTAATTTCCATTTTACCGACAGTATTTAAATGTAGCACGGCCTCTCATCTGCTATTAACACTTTATACCTTCGTTAAATGTCGAAAACTCTTCAGTATAGTGTCATGACGTTAATGCACTCGATTATGACAACTGATACCACACAATGCTTTCAGAAAGATCCGTAAATGCAGCAGTTCCTCTTACGCGATAAATTCGATTGGTATCAAAGGGAAAAATGCCCAATTTTTACATTGCAAATAATTTATTTTACTTTTCTTAAGCGATTAGCACAAGATCTTTCGACAGATATCAGAATGAAGAGACGCCAGGTGAAGTGTCTTGTCTTATTTCAGACTGGCATATACATATAGCAGGGATATTATAAATTTATTTTTTCTTACATTTGGGACGCAGTAGGGACGAATGAAACTCTCCCACATCACATTATTTTGAAGTGTATATCCAAGATGTATTTGAATATTCCTGTTTAATCTGCTTCCTATAGTATTTCAGGATTCCACACCATTTAATAACTGGCTGCATTGAGATGAACGGTAATATATACCAATGGAAGTTAGGCTGTTAATCATTCTTTGTGTGATGAAAAATTAGGTATAAGTCTAAGACTGTAATGTTTTTGATGTCAAATGTCGGCTTACGTGAATCACGGTACAGAGGTGAATGGCGAAATACAGTACACGCACGAATCATTTCGCAATATGTGTTACATTTGATTTGAACTCAGAGTAAGCAAAATGTAAAATGCAACGAAATCTTGTTTTGGAAATTCATGCAGTTTTTTAACCCAGATTCCCAACAAAGATCCATACAGCACTGCATAACCTGTAATGGAGTAGAATATGTGTCCAATAAACCGTGTAGAATCTGGCGCATAATGATACCCATATATTAACGAACCTCCACAAGGCGCCCGCTGCTCCACGAGGTCACGCTGAATGATTATCACCTCAATTTGGAAAGAAATGCCTGAAACTTATATATGTATTGTCATCTCCCATTTTGGATTTAATCCAAAAATTAAAAATCTCTAACGACATCTTGGGAAAGAGAAAACGTTGTCCTTTCAGACTGAACACCCATCCCCAGAAAGTAACGTAAACGTTAATTGTTTCTCTTTGCTCTGGTGTTTCCTGACCTACTGTGCTCTTTATTTGTTTATTTTATTTCAGAGTTCCAGCAGTTCACTGTTATTAAATTTGTCCAACCTGGATTCTCCTGATAGCATATATTAAACCTTTATCGGTTGTATACCTATCTGTCTGGAACTGGATACGTCTACTTGTGTTCCATTACTCACCTTCCCAATTTTAGTGCATATTTTCTCTTACGTAACGGTATTTGCTGCAGCAACTTTTCATATCACCAAAACAAGGCTGTCAGATATCACTGGCATCATGATAGTAGTACTCCGTCGAAACTTCTATCAGCATTAGTATCACTGCTAGAAATGAAGGATGGCTTCTGAGAGTAATGTCTAAGTTGAAGCTGGAACGTTGAATGTAAAGTATTTACCGTTGCTTTATTGCTCTAGAACGCACTGTTATTCATTCAGCCAAAACAAATACTATTTTACCCGTTTACTGTAACGCACATATCCAATTGCTCTACTTATTTAGATTGTAATTTAATTGACTCACCAGCAACACCAATCAGCTCAACAGCGGGTAAGATGCCCCTTCCGTATTTGCTAACTCAGTTAATCCAGGCTGGAACAGTCCATCTGGTCTTGCCATTTGTACAAATTTCTTTAACCATGATAATGTGAGTTTGAAGATCACAGATCCTAATTAGACCATGGGTACAAAATCTGGTCACGACAATAATTACAATAATTTGACGGGATGGATGATGTAAACTCATCGGATAAAGCCTATGCACTAAACTTGGAAGGGCAGAAGGAATATGACATAAGAGATGAAAAAAGTGATGCCTTGACCTGAGAATTGATAGGCTGGTTATAAGTAATTGTTTGGAAACCTAACGTAAACGTAGTGACTTGCAGCCTGCAATGGGTTTGGCATCCCACGTCATTATACGCGGACAAAATGTTTTCCAACTATTTTTAATCATTTTCTATTATTAGAAATTCCGAAGCAAACTTAAATCATGATCACTGACCTTTATATCAGTTATCAACACTAAATAGTTATTTTTACAATAGGCTGACCAAGATTCGGTTGAGCACAACACTGCCTATGTTGCACTAAATATGAGGGAGAGCAAAAGATCTCGCAAAAATCGACAAGTAGAAGAGCGCATTATCTAATATCCGGTAAAGCAGAGAATAAAATATGAATTTGCTTCAGATATATAACACTTTAAAAGAGCCGTCCGATCCAAACAGTTCTTGCCGCCCAATTATACCCATGTGACCAATTAGCCGACTCACGACTACATCTTTGGAAAGTGGGAGAAACCCCGAGCGCCCAAAGGAAGTCATACGGTCATGGGAAAACTTAGAAACACACCATTTAGTCGGGCACGGGAAGTAAACCTGGATCACTGCTGCTTTAACAGTGTTACGGTAGCCGCTCGCTACCGAGCCAGGCCAAACATACAATAGGACCATAAGTTATACAAGCAGAAGTAGGCCATTCGGCCGATCGTGTCTGCTCCGCCTTTTAATTATGGGCAGATTCAATTCTTCCACTCATCCCCACTCCTCTGCCTTCTCCCCATAACTTTTGACGCGCTGGCTAATGAAGAACCTATCTATCTCTGCCTTAAATATACCCAATAACTTGGGCTCCACAACCGCTCATGGCAACAATTTCCAAAGATTTACCACTCTTTGACTAAAGTAATTTCTCCCTATCCCTGTCTAAATGGACGTTCATCAATCCTGAAGTCGTGCCTTCTTGTCCTGGATTCGGCTGCCATGGGAAATATCCTTGCCATATCTAATCTGTTCAGGTTTTTTAACATTCGGAATGTTTCTGTGAGATCCCCCCTCATTCTCCTTAATTCTAGGGAATAGTGCTCAAGAGCTGCCAGAGGTCCCTCATACAGTAACCCTTTCATTCCTGGAATCATTCTCGTGAATCTTCTCTAAACCCTCTCCAATGTCAGTATATCCTTTCTAAAAGAAGGAGCCCAAAACTGCAAACAATAATCCAAATGTGGTCTCACGAGTCCTTTATAGAGCCTCAAAATCACAACCCTGTTCTTACATTCTTTACCTCTAGAAATGAATGCCAACAATGCATTCGCTTTCTACACCACGACTCAACCTCGATGTTAACCTTTCGGGTATCCTGCACAGGGAGTCCCAAGTCCTTTTGCAACTCTGCATTTTGAATTATTTTCCCATCTAGATAATATTTTGCGCGTTTTCGTTATTCCACCAACGTGCATGACCATACACTTTCCAAAATTGTATCTAATTTGTCGATTTTTTATCCTCTCCCCTGAACTATCTAAGCCTGTCTGCAAGCTCACTGTTTCCTCAACACTACCTGCCCCTCCACCTATCTTTGGAAATTTAGCAAAAACCCATTAATCCCATAGAACAAATCATTGACAAGCATCATAAAAAAAACAGTGGTCCCAACAACATCCCCTGTGGAATTCCGCTGGTAAGCGGCAGCCAGCCAGAATAGGATCCCTTTATTCTACTGTTTGTTTTCTGCCAATCATCCAATGCTCGACCCATGCTAGTAATTGCTCTGTAATTCCATGGGCTCTTATCTTGATAAGCAACGTCATGTGCGGATCTTGTCAAAGGCCTTCTGAAAATCCAGGTAAACCACATGTCCTCCATCAGTTTTGTCTACACTGCTTGTAATTTCCTAAAAAAATTACAATAGGTTAGTCAAGCAGGATTTTCCTTTCCAAAAACAATGCTGGCTTTGGCCTATCATGTCATGTTCCTCCAGGTACTCCGTAATCTCATTCCTAACAATCGATTCCAATATATAAATAAAATTATCCCAAAGAAGGTTAATTTTACAGACCTGAGCAGACCTTTGTCACAGTACCATTTACAATGAACATCCTCGAAATCTCATCACATTTTCTTCCATCTGGGTGGAATCCGACCTGAAGACATGAATATTGATTTCTCTCACTTTTGAAGCTTACTTCATCATCCCCCTTCACTTTTTTCTCTATTACTAATTCTGGCTCCCTTTCAACTCATCTCTTTTCCTCATCTGCCCATCAGCTCCACTGGAGCCCCTCAGTCTTCGATTTCTTCCTTGGTCCACTTTCTCCTCCGATTAGCTTCCTTCTTGCACCCATTTCCTTTTCCAGTCATCACCTTCTAGCTTCTACTTCATTCCATCCCGCATCTTTATCACACCTTCTTACCAAGCTGGTTTCTCCTATCACCTGCCATCTTGTATTCCTTCCCCAGCTTATTCTAGCTTCTGACAACTTTTTTTGCTGTTCTTCATGAAGCGCTTCAGCCAGAAATATCGGCAATCTATTTATAGCATACATGCTGTCTTATCTACTGATTTGTATCAGCATTTTGTTATATTCTTCAAGATTTCCAGCATCTGCAGCATCCCTCGAGAATATCTGATTCCCCTTGCTTTTCCGAATTCAATTTCATATGTAATTTGAAAACGAGGAAACACTAAAAAGCATTAAACTGGGAATAGCCATCCTTTTCAACGCCCATTATCAGTTCTATAGTTAACACGAATATCTGATTACAACCGAGGAAAACTGAACCAACCGAACATTGGTGTCATTCATGGAAATACCGAAATGTGACGAAGCAGTATATGAATGAACAAAGAGCCAACGTCCATTCTATCAGTTGTGCGGTATCCACTGATGAGAGTGCCTGTGTGCACTTGGAGGTATGACTGAGGAAACGCCCATAAAATCTATAGACTAAACAGTTTGCGGTTATCAGTGACATATAACACAAAAATGCGCTTGTATTTTGAGTTAGCGAAATATTTTGTACTATACCTTCTGCCTTAAGGAGTTACCTACTCTCCCAACTCGATTTTGTTAAGCTTCATTGCAAGTAATGAACGAAACGCTCGTGATTCTACAGGCTCATGGAGCTGAAAAACCATATGAATAAAGAAAAAGAAAAAAATGTTGATATTGATATTGTGTAAAACGGCAGAAACCTAAAATCGTTAACTTATGAGTTATTTTGCAATTTTTGATTCGATTTGTTCAACTCATTGGAGTCTTGATTAGTTGATGATTTTGAAATATTTTCGCAAAATAAAAGAAATGGAGCTGACAAACTGACTTACGCTGCTCTGTAGCTTCCCAATTCCAAGAACACCAGAGCATCCAAACATCAAAACCAACATAAATTGTACGTAGATGTAAGTACATCAAAGAAACTGTGAAGCTGAGAATCCAACTGCACTTTACAGCTATAGACTGTCAATGAGTGCAGGCCCGAGGCATTGCTTCGTTTTTTTTTGTGAAAAAAATCGCAACATATTCTCGCGATAACATCTATGTGTCTGAGTATTAATCAGTAAATGTATGATTTAAAAAAATCAGTACTCTTCTGTTTAATAATGTACATTCACGGCTTGCTGCGCAAAATTAGCAGTAAAATATAACTGCACTATCAGATGCAAGGAATAGAAATCCCAGGGCACCCAAAAGGCAAGAGAAATCCATTGCAACCTGTGTACTGTCCCAGCCCACATAGAAGCGGGGGAGGTGCGCAATTAGTCACATTAAACGAAATCCGGTTTAGCCTAATCATAAAATTTGATTGCAATACTGGACGTTGGAAAATAGATTTATATAGGAAGCACCTGTCTAGATGTGTACCCTCGGAGAATATGGTGCTTTGGACAGAGCTCCTCGGCGATTAGTACCTGCCCAATTGCCCGAGGGAATAAAATAAATTTGAATTATGCACAGGATTTATTTGGCCAGCAGTCGTAAATTGATGCATTAATTCCGGACCAGGAAGATGTATGTATGGAACAACAGGGTGAGCATCCTGGTAGGATAATACATTATTGTTCCTCATCAGGTCTGCGTGGTTGGTGGATAAGGTGCGGGAGTAAAGAAGGTAGTGAGTAGGTAGAGGGAACATTGGCAGTGAAATAAATTCTGTGTCTAATAATGCAAATAACAATTTATTCCTGAGAGAGTTCAGGCAATCCCCAGAAATTCGAAAGAATAATAGAAATGTACACCCTTGGAAACAAGAATGGGCCGCTCAGACCTGTGCTGCTGGTTATACCGGCTGGGATAGATTTCCCTTTGAGAATCATTCATTCACTTCCTTCTCCTAGGTCACTTCACATCACAAATTCCGTCGATTTCTCCACCTTTAAATAATGTTTTGATATTTACTATCAAATAAAGTCGCAAAATTATATCTTATTCGTAATTGACAGGATCTTTCTGCTCTTATCTTTCTTATTCACTTCTTCATCTCATTAAAACATAAACAGCCATTTGTCATTTATCTGATGAACAAGGTAACAAGAGTAGACTACTTGCTCAAGCAAGTGTGAAGTGCTGGTGATATCTTCTAAAGTGCTTTTCAGGACGCATTTACTTTCAGCTCACCTCAACGTCGTTTCAAACATCATTACCTGCCGGTTTCCGGTAAGATGGCGACTGCTTAGCTGCTTCGAACTTTTGCTCCGTTATTCTTCCTATCTTTGTACTACATGTCTCCATTCTTAAACCTTAGTTAGGTATTTTATTGGGTTTATTTTACTTGCCTGCGAACACATCTATCTTATAATGTCTAGCAAAAGTGCTAAAACCGGGAAAAAATAAATTTCTACGACTTTGCCGGTTGACATTCTCGCTGCGTTGGAACAGCATCGACAAGATATTTTAAAGGAATTTAGAACTTATTTCAACCAGCTGGATGCCAAATTGGATCGGATCAACGCTAGAGTGGACGAACATGCTGAACATTTATCTCGCATCGACTCAACTTCTGAAGATTTAAAACGCCGTGTTCTTCATCTCGAGAATCTATGCTCCAGCCCAGAGGGAAAGAATTGTAAATTTTTTTCCAAAATGGTGGATCTTGAAAACCGTAGCAGACGTTGTAATCTACGAATTCTTGGTTTGCCAGAGGCCACCGAACAGGGCTCTCCCGTGGAATTTTTTTCCGATTTTCTCTGTGAGATTTTTGGGAAAGAATTTCTTCCGACTCCACCTGAGATTGAAAGGGCACACAGGATCTACGTTCCCCGTGCAAATCTGGGTTCCCGCCCACGGCCGGTAATTTTGTGCTTTCAGCAATACCAGGTGAAAAACCGTTTGATTATGGAGGCATGCCGCAGAGGTACTTTTGCGTTTCAAAATACAGTCATTCATTTTGTAGAGGATTTTGCCCCCCAGGTTCTGAAGATGCATGCTGAGTTTAATGGTGTAATGAAAGTGCTTTTTGATCGTGGTTTCAGACCCTCCCTTCGTAATCCAGCCGACCTGCTAATTACGCTTACTACTGGAGAATATAAGTGGTTTATATCATTTAAGGATGTTGAGGCATTTGTTGGAAGTCTTCCGGCCAGCCCGTCTCATTAGGAACCCGTTCTGACCTTCTAAAATGGAGGATAAGTACTTCTCGTAGTAAAGCTATTTTTTCCGAACTCAGACTTTTCTTGAATACTTCAGACATTATTTATTGAAATTCTAAGGGCTATAGACAATCTCTCCCTGGACTTGGTGAGTTTTTTCTAAATAGATAATCCGAGTTTAATGTTACCCTGCAGACGTTTAGTTTGTACGTGTGTAATCCATTTTATTCTTGTATAACTTTATCTATAGAGATCTACAAGCGACTTTAACTTGTTTTGGAGGTTTGGAGTTTTTATTGAAGGCCTCCCTGTTGGTTGATTCATAGTTTAAGTTTTGCTTCCCTTTTTTTTCTGTAAATGGTTGATAAGTACTCTCTTCGAATCTACAATTTCCCCCTTTTCTCCCTCCCTTTTTTTTCTTTTAATCTTTTATAATTTTTCGCGGGTAGGTTAGTTTTGGTTTTCTTTTGATTTTCTTTGTATTAAGTCTTATACTTCTGTTGAAGTTGTTCCTATTTGTAATTATGTTTTCCAGTGCATAAACTAGCTACCATTTGCTATAGTATTTATACGGATCTGTTGTTAACGACACAGAACTGGAAGTCATACTTGGGTTAATTTTTTTGGTAGAGCTAGCTGCTTGTTTTGGTAGCCGTCTAGTTTTGGGTTGCGAAGATGGGGCGGATTCTCCAGTTCCAACAATATTCACTGTTGCCTTTGCTTTCCATTGTTACTCAGGACATGTTTCTGTTTTTATTCTACGAATCTATGTTTACATTTTTTCTCCCAGACTGTTATTGTACTGCTTGACTTTTTATATGCCTGCTGCCTTCTACGCACTAACAATTGATAATGGTTAATACACTTAAATTTGTGAGCTGGAATGTAAAGGGATTGAATCACCCTGTTAAAAGAAGGCAGGTCTTCTCACATATCAAACAACTCAAAGCTGACATTGCTGTCCTTCAAGAAACTCATATTCGTTGTTTTGATAACTCCCGGCTTTTGTCAACGTGGGCGGGTCAGAATTTTCATTCATCCTTTGCCACCAAAGCTAGGGGGGGCTCTCCATCCTTATTAATTCAAATATTCCTTTTGAACTTCATAATAAGATATCTGATACAAATAGCCGTTTTATTATTGTTTCTGGTAAACTATATAATACTAAAGTTGTACTAGCAAACCTGTATGCCCCCAATTTCGATTATGTTAATTTTTTGAACGTTTTTTCTCCTCACTACCAGACTTAAACTCATACTCTCTTATACTGGGTGGTGATTTCAATTGTTGGTTAGATCCTAATTTGGATCGATCGTCCTCTGTTACTAGACCACCTACTAAATCTGCCTTAGGTATTCAATCGTTTATCTCTAATTATGGTATCTCTGATATATGGCGTTTCCTTCATCCTACTGAGAGAGATTATTCTTTTTTTCCCACATGTTCACCATACCTTTACTAGAATTGACTACTTCTTACTCGATAATCAACTCATTCCATTTGTCTATTCTTGTGATTATCAGAGTATACTGATTTCTGACCATGCCCCAATTACTCTGTCTTTAAATTTTCCTGGTCTCCCTCAGAGGAATAAACACTGGCGGTTTGATTCGACTTTATTATAGGATGATGATTTTCTAAAATTTATTAAGGATCAGATAACCTTTTATTTTAACTCCAATACATCACCTGAAGTGTCATCCCAGATTGTCTGGGATGCCATGAAAGCATATTTGAGGGGCCAAATAATCTCCTATACAGCAAATCTTAATAAAAAGTCCTGTGCAGATCGATTAGACCTCATTAATCAGATTAAAGATTTGGATCTACTGTATGCTCAAACTAAGAACCCTGAACTATACAAGAAGCGTGTAGAACTTTAAGCTAAATTTAACCTCCTGTCTACTCAACCTGTCGAACGCCAACTTCTTGAAAGTAAGAGTCACTTTTATATCCATGGCGACAAATCTGGTAAATTTCTAGCCAATCAGTTGAGGCGTTCCAAAGCCAAACAACATATTACAACGATCCGGAAGGAGAATGGTGACCTTACATCGGATCACTTGGAAATCAATGACGCATTTAAAAATTTCTACTCTCGACTTTATTCCTCTGAATCTTTGAATGACAATATATCTGTTGAACATTTTTTAAAATAATCTGAATATTCCTTCGCTTTCATCTGATTTTAAAACCAAACTTAATGCACCTATATAATCAGAAGAAATATCTTTTGCAATTTCTGCATTGTCTTCAGGGAAATCTCCTGGACCTAATGGGTTCCCCGTAGAATTTTATAAATCATTCTCTTTGCTTCTCTCTCCTCAGTTACTCTCAGTATTATCTGACTCGTTTAGGTGTGGCCAATTGCCACCCTCCTTTAATGAGGCATCTATTATTATTTTATTAAAAAAGGGTAAAGACCCAGCAGAGTGTTCGTCGTATAGGCGGATTTCTTTGCTTAATGTTGATGTTAAAATCTTGGCCAAAGTCTTGGCTTATAGATTAGAAACTGTTATTCCCTCTATTATTTCCGATGACCAAACTGGTTTTATTAAAAACCGTCTCACTTTTTTAAACATGCAACGCCAATTTAACATTTTATATTCACCTCCAACTGGGATTCCTGAATGTGTTATTTTCCTCGATGCAGAGAAAGCATTTGATCGTATAGAGTGGAACTACCTTTTTGCAGTTTTAGAAAAAATTGACTTCGGTCAAAGTTTTATCTCTTGGATCAAATTGCTCTATTTGTGTCCTACTGCCTCCGTTTTAACTAATTTCCGGAAATCCTAGTTATTTAACCTCAAACGTGGCACCCGTCAGGGATGCCCTTTAAGTCCCTTTCTCTTTGATTTGGCTATAGAACCCTTGGCGATAGCATTTCGAAATTGTCCTGAACTGACCGGGATTTGGAGAGGGGGTGTTGAGCATAAAGTTTCTCTTTGTGCCGATGACTTATTATTTTTTCTTTCAAATCCGTCTACATCCTTACCTCCAATGTTTTCACTTCTTGACCAGTTTAGCCAGCTCTCTGGATATAAACTTAATTTACATAAGAGCGAACTTTTCCCAATCAATAAAGAAGCACAAGAATTAACATTTCGTGACCTCCCTTTTAAAATAGTTCATAATCAATTTACTTATCTTGGGATTATAGTCACAAGGAAGTTTAAAGATCTCTTTCGTGAAAATTTTGCCAATCTTTCATATACTATTAAACAGTGTCTGTTACAATGGTCACCTCTTTCTATGTCTTTGGTAGGTCGTATTACTGTTGTTAAAATGTATGTTCTCCATAAACTTATATTTATTTCAATCAATCCCAATTTTTATTCCTAAATCTTTTTTTGATTCCTTAGACTCTATTATTTTGTCATATCTGTGGAAGAATAAGAGACGTAGAATTAATAAAGGTTATCTCCAAAAATCTAAAAAAGAGGGTGGCATGGCTTTACCTAACTTTCGTTTATATTATTGGCCAGCCAATATACGTTGTGCTACCTTTTGGTCTGTTTTTCATGGCCAACACGAGTGCCCTAATTGGGTGGCAATGGAGTTGAGCTCCACTAAAGAATTATCTATCTCTGCACTTCTTGGCTCTGTACTCCCTAGTAGTTTGTCCAGATTAATAGTTAATCCTCTTGCTAGACACACTCTGCGTATATGGGCTCAGTTTAGGAAATTTTATGGATTCCATGGTTTTTCCTTTTCTAGCCCTATATTACATAATCACCTTTTTTTACCTACTACGTATGACTCAGCATTCCATGATTGGCATAGGAAGGGCATTAGACATTTTGAAGATCTTTTTATTGATAATCGCTTCGCTTCATTTCAACAGCTCTCTGCTAAGTTCAATCTGCCCATTGCTCATTTTTTCAGATATCTCCAAATTAGACACTTTATTACTCCTTTAATTCCTAACTTCCCTGAAATGCCTGAAAAAAATGTTATGGACTTATTTCTTTCTATTAATCCACTAGGTAAAGGTTTAATATCATTTATTCGTGATAAATTAGAAGCCTTACGACGTGCCCCTGTGGATAAAATTAAAATGGCATGGGAGCTTGATTTATCTGATCTGAACCTCCTTATCTGATGAGGCTTGGGACTCGATTCTCAAATCGGTTAATTCAACCTCTATTTGTGCTCGCCATTGCCTTTTACAGCTTAAGATTGTTCATAGAGCCCATATGTCTAAATCTAAATTATCTCGATTTTACCCTAACATCAGTCCGCTTTGTGATAAATGCAAAAGGGGCGAGGCCTCTCTCATTCATATGTACTGGCTTTGTCCTAGTTTGGAGAAATTTTGGAAAGATGTCTTCATAATGTTATCGCGTATTCCGAATCACCACCTAGAACCTAACCCTTTAATTGCTTTGTTCGGTTTCTGGGTTGAGACAGATTTACGTCTGAGTTCAACTGAGTGTCGAATATTATCTTTTGCCTCTCTCCTGGCTAGACGTTTAATCCTCCTTAAATGGAGAGATGTTGCCCCGCCCACGCATGCTCAATGGCGTAACGATATTATGGCCTGCTTAGACCTTGAAAAAAATCATTATTCATTACTTAATTCGGATTTAAAGTTCCATAAGGTCTGGGGACCATTTATTGAGCACGTTCATAACCTTCCTCTTGACTAAGGTTTTTTTTCGGTCCCTTGCGTTCAGCTCCTTTTTTTTGTTGGTAGTAGGCATTAATATCTTCTGTTGCTAAGTGTATTTACAGTTTTGGGTGTTTTATTGTCCTGATTTATATACTCTACATTGTGTTGTGGTTGTTCTGGAGTTTTTTTTTTTGTTGCGAGGCTTGGGGCGGATACTAATTTTACATGTCTTCAATTTGGGTGCTTTCTCAATTATCTTTCTTTGTATCATATTATTATTGTATGTTTATTTTTGCACTGTATTAAAGTTCATTTTGATCTGGGTTTTTTATCTGTAGCTATGTAGAAAATGTATTAAAAAAACTAATATTTTTTTTTAAAAAAACACCATTACCTGCTCGCACTAGAGAATATCCTTTGCAAAAAAAGCAGCACTCTGTTATACCAATAGAAAAGCACGTGTGTTCTATATATATCTGGAAAAAATCAGTATACTCTAATGAAGAAAGAAAATAAATACAATAATAATATAAACGATAGCGGGTTCACTGGTTTTAAATACTTGTAAAGTACAGACAGTTGTATAATCTCGAAAATTCCTCAAACCTTTCTTGCTACTCTTCCAAACACGCCACCACACCATCCCACGAGCTTGGTTCTACCTATCACTGGTCGCATCCTTTTTCATATTATTATATTGAGTATCTTCCCTCTACACTCTAAATCCCGAGTCTCCAACTCAAAACATTAAAAACCCGCATGCACTCACAGGCTGCCTGGCCCATCGACTTCGTCGGATGAATTCCTTTAATGTCAATTATTATTTCACATGTTCATGGATGCTTGTAATTATTACAAGGAACAACGGAGTTGATTAGTAATTCCAAGTAAACACGATATATTTTCCTCTAAAACTGTACGTGCATATATTTAAATAACTTGTTAAGATCGTGTTATTTTCAAATAATAATACTCATTTTACATACACGTGAGAATTTCAGTTAATTACCCAAGTTGCTCATTAACCAATGCTACCTGCGTTTTGATGTCTCTTGTTTCCTTCCATTTTGTTCGGTTGTGCATTCTAACCAGGATGTCCATCGAGTTTTCATTTCAGGTTTTACTGAACATGGTTAATGTTCTTGCCATTCATGGCTTTTGCCACTAGCAATCTTGTGGCTCTGCAAGTCATGTCAATTTGTGTGCTGCTGAAGGTGCGTCTTTCATTGCGTGGTTCTCATTAAAAGCACAAATCAAGTAATATTATTGTTCTGGCAGAATGTGTGTTTGCAGTTTATATTTGGGTGACAGTCGGGAAGGGGAAGCATCTGGACAGAAAGCGCAGAGTACACCTTGGCTATCACCCTCAACAGCAGGTTAACCACTTTGGGTACTTTTGGAGAGAATGACCTATCAAGAGAAAGTCACGGCTGTCAGGTCTTTGGCACTGTCCCTACGACTAAAAGCGGAAGCTGGCGGGGGTGGGGCGGGGAGAAGATGAGAGCTGTGGATATAGGGGATTCTTTTGGAGAACAGGAAGCAGTTTCTGTGGACGAGAACGACATTTTTCGATGATGTTGCCTCCTGGGTGCCAGGGTCCAGGTCCAGGTCCAGGTCTGCTCCGCCATTCAATCATGAAGGAATGACATGTATATATTAAAAAAAATGTACAGGAAAGATCCCGGCGGTAAAGACACCTGCAATGACTCCCTCATCGTTCTAGAGCCGGACATTCTGGAAATTGAAGTCGGATGGGTGATAAAAAAAAAATTGCCAATGGCTGCAGGATTCCAGTTGAATTCTATTAAACTTCAAAAGGCAATGTTGTGTAAAAGCGCTGCATAGAATTTGCCAGCAAACCTGAAAAACCCAACAATGTCCTTTAAACTGGAAGAGATCATTTCATATCCCAATTCCCAAGAAGAAAAATATAAGGTAATTTTAAAATCACCGGACAATTTCACTAATTTCACATGCTAGCAAGTTAATGCTAAATATCATGCAAGCAAGTCTCCAATAATACACGGTTTTAGATGATACAACAGCACCAGTCTCCATATTACTAATCTATGCAGGATAATGGAGAAATCGAGCGAATTCCAGAAAAAGTATTTTTCTATGTTTTGTTGACTACTCCAAAGCCTTCGACAGAGTTGACCATATAACAAACTATAGCAAATTTTTAAAGAAATGGGGATACCTGGACATCTGATCTGCCTTATGAGAAATTTGTACAAAGATCAAGAAACAATAGTTAAAACTGAACACGGAACAAAAAAACAGTCAAGACTGGGAAGGGACTGTGACAAGGCTGCATACTGTCACCCTACTTATTTAATCTATATGCTGAACATATCATGAGGAATGCTGGTCTGGAGGACTCAAATGTTGGAATCAAAATTGACGGGCAAAATATGAACCACTCGGATATGCAGATGATACTAGTCCAATGGCGGATAGTAAAGAGGATCTGAGGAAGCTTCTAATCAAAGTGAAAACAGAAAGAGCAAAAGCTGACTTTCGCTCAATATGAAGGAAAACAAGATTATCTTGACCATCCCTATTAACCCAATGATAATAAATGGAAAGGAATTGGAAACAATAACGAATTTGGTCTTCCTCCGTTCAAAGATTTCTATAGATGATAACTGCAGCCACAAAGTGAAACGGTGCTCACTTCTGGGGAGGGCAGTATTTGTAAATTGAGATAAAATACTGAAGAGCAGTGATATAACATTCTCTACGAAAATCCGTATAGTCAGGTCTATGGTATTTACAGTTCTGATGAACGGCTATGAGAGCTGGAGTATTAGTAAGGTTCAATACAAAGGAATCAACGCCTTTGAACTTGGCTGCTTGAGGAAAGTGTTAAGAGTTTGTCAGACAGCAAGAAGGTCCAGCACGACAATACTTGAAGAAATACAACCAGACTGCTCATTGGGAGGCTTGATTATGAGACAGAATTTCAAATATTTTGACCAATCATGAGAAGACAGAATTCCGTGAAGAAAACTGTCATGTTAGGTAGAACAAAAATGGTAAAAGAAGTAGAGGGCGACAGTAGCTACAATGGGTAGATGATATTGCTCAGACAATGAGTAGGATCTGGGGGTATCTTAGAGAGGCAGTTTCCAACAAGAAGGTTTGGTGGGCAGGAGTCCATGAGGTCACGAAGAGTCGGTCTCGACTTAACGACTGAACAATAACAACGAAATTGACAGCGGCAGGGAAAAAGTTATTGGAAGATATTCCAAGGGATCGGACATAGAAGTTAGCACATGTTGCCAACATCGACCTTACAAAGCATTTCACAAGGCCCACATGTGAGGTTGGTCAAGAAGGTTCTGTCGCTTGGCATTCAAGCTGAGGGAGTAAATTGATTTGTCAAAGACTATTTGGGAGAAGCCATAAAATAACATTACATGGTTGACTCTCCGATCGGGCATGTAGCAGGGATCTGTGCAGAGTCCGTTGCTGTCTGTCATCTATATTACGGATCTGGATGATAATGTGGATAAGTACATCAGCAAATTTGTGGATTACAATAAAATTATGTGTGTTGTAGACAGCGAGGAATGCTTTCCTCGTTGCAAAGGGATCTGAATCAGCAAGAAAAATTAGGTGGATAATGGCAGTTGGAATTTACTGTAGACAAGTACGAGATGTTGCATGTCGGTGTGCCAACCGCGGTAGGTCTTACACGGTGAATGGCAGAATATTGAGGAGTGTGATAGAACAAAAGGATCTGGGAATACAGCTGAATAATTTAGTGAAAATGGCGTCACGGGTAGATAGGGTCGTAAAGAAAGCTTTTGGCAGAAAACGCTTCCAGCTGTTACCATTTGGGAAACTGTACAGCAGCATAAGAGGCCGGACCAACAGGCTCCAGGACAGCTTTTTTACACCAGGTCATCAAACTGCATAACTCATGTTGACACAACTGTATTTCTATGTTATATTGACGTTCTATTTATTACAAATTACTATAAATTGCACATTGTGGATTTAGACGGAGATGATCTTGTATTTAAATATGAAATTAAATTAAATTAAATTCGATTCAATTCTATCTTCATCAATGTGTTTTGTTACACCCTCAAAGAATTCAATCAGGTTCTTAAGCCATGCAGACTATTCCTAATCCAGCTATGTCTCTCCAAATGCTCACAAATCCTGCCCCTCAGGATCTTCTCCAACAACTGTCCCATCCTCGAAGTAGGATTCACTGGTCTATAATTTCCTGGGTTATCTCTACCTCCAGTCTCGAAGAAGTAAACAACATTTGCAACCTTCCAATCTTCTGGTATTTCTGCCGTCCCTATTCAGAATATCTTACTAAATCTCCAACACATCCTCTTTCTTAATGTCTATAAACTCAAGCGTTCCAGTCCGCTGTAAGTCATCCCCACATTTGCCAAGATCCTTTTCCCTGGCGAATTCTGAAGCAAAGTAGTCGTTATCTACCTCCGCTACCTCCTCCGGCTCCATGCACATGTTTCCACTCTCACTCCTGATTGGTACCATTCCCTCACGGCTCAGTCTCCTACTTTTCTACATACTTGTAGAATGCCTTGGAATTTTCCTTAATCCTGCTCGCCAAGATGTTCTCATGTCCCCTTCTAGCACTCTTAATTTCATTATTGAGCTCCTTCCTGCAGCCGTGTAATTTTCTAGATGGTGCAATTCATAACAAATTCATAGATTACATGAAATAATATCCGCTTCAGGACAAAGAGAACAAGATTGTCATTTGGTGGCAATAGTTTGTTCCAGACTAAGATGAGTTAGAAAATACATTTGAGAAATATTTGAAAGTCCTGCCCTTTTATTTAAACGGTATAAATTTTCTTCATACGGACTCGCAGAAACACGAGAAAAAGTTTTACAAACATTTCAATTCCCATAAAATGTAGGAGCACCGGGGACTAGATGTACCTTACTAGCAGGAATTGAACAAAAATCCTTGTACATTAAAGAATGTGAAAGCAGAAGAGTGATACCATAGAAAAGAGGCTTATGACTGGGCACACGAATGTGCAGTGATTTATGGTATATATAGCATAATCAGCTGGCAAAGATTTAGTCTAATTTGACATCCTGTTCGCGACAGACAGCTTTGCCGAATGCTCTATTCCTGCGCTGTACTCATCCATCTTATATAAAAAGCAGTGTTAATGGGGTAAAGAACAGATAAAAAAATGGCATGATAAGATAATGCCGAGAGCTGCCTTTTATTCAAAAAAACTCCATGATGCATTTAAAGACGGTTGAAAGCAGAAGGAGGGTCATGCCCCCACGTGTTTATCGCATATCACGTTAGGCGGTTAAAGGAAAGCAGGGTAATTGATGGAAAACAGCATATAACAATCACAGCACGGAAAACAGGCCATTCCGGCCCTCCTAGTCCGTGCAGAACTCTTAATCTCACCTAGTCCCACCTACCCGCACTCAGCCCATAACCCTCCACTCCTTTCCTGTCCATATACCTATCCAATTTTACCTTAAATGACACAACTGAACTGGCCTCTACTACTTCTACAGGAAGCTCATTCCACACAGCTATCACTCTCTGAGTAAAGAAATACCCCCTCGTGTTTCCCTTAAACTTTTGCCCCCTAACTCTCAAATCATGTCCTCTCGTTTGAATCTCCCCTACTCTCAATGGAAACAGCCTATTCACGTCAACTCTATCTATCCCTCTCAACATTTTAAATACCTCGATCAAATCCCCCCTCAACCTTCTACGCTCCAATGAATAGAGACCTAACTTGTTCAACCTTTCTCTGTAACTTAAGTGCTGAAACCCAGGTAACATCCTAGTAAATCGTCTCTGCACTCTCTCTAATTTATTGATATCTTTCCTATAATTCGGTGACCAGAACTAGCAACCCGCATTGTGGAAGTTTGTAAGCTGAAATTAAGCAAAAAACATGAAGAGGCCTTGGCCCTTCAGGAACTTTCTCCAAGGAGGGGACAATACGAAACATTGCTGTTCATGTCCGTGTGAAAAACTATCAACTTGAAGTGGTAAGACGATATCCCTGTCAGCCCTGCCCAATGGTATCAAACAGCCGCATTAATTTTGCAGTCCAATACAGCTTCTTATTGTCTTAGCAAAAGAATAAAGAACATTCAGTCGAAATGCTTATAGTATCAAGAGAGGTTGGATAAACTTGGGTTGTTTTCATCGGGGCGTCGGAAGCTGAGGGCTGATCTGATAGAGGTTTACAAGAATATCAGAAGCATAGATAGTGCTTAGAGAGTATTTGTAGTCCAAGTTTGAAACGTGAAATGAAGTAGAAGGTGAGAGGAGGTGGGTTCAATGGACATGTGAAAGGAAAACTTTTTTACTGTGAGAGTCATCGATGCGTGGAATGCCCTCCTTGGTATTGTGATGGCGGCAAGTATGGAAGCTGAAGGAATATGGAAACAACTTTGTTTGAGACGATTGGTGTTTGGCTGTTTTGGTTTGCTTTTTCGCTGGGTCGGCGCAGCATTGTGGGTCGGATGGTCTATTCCTGTGCTGTTCTCTTATGGCAGGGTTTCCCAACCGGGGGTGCACGCACCCCTAGGGGGCGCGAGGTGGAATTTCAGGGGGTGCGACAAAGAGAGCCTTGTGTCCTTGAGTGACGAGTCACGAGTCATCACTCAGCCAGCTGCCAGTTTGCCTGGAGAAGTTGTAGTAACGTTTGTCCCAAGCACACTCCAGTCTCCCGCTGCCCGAGTCAGTGTTGAGGATTCTCATCAGTGTTAACTGGGAAGTTACACGGCAGAGTTGAGGAGTCTTATCGGTGTTAGCTCGAAGGATATATCTCAGAGATAAAAATCATCTCATAATGTCAAAATCTTTATACATCCCGAATTAACCATCGAGTAACGACTTCGCATTAAAACCAAACCCTGCAGAAAATAGCTAAATTATTCAATTATAAATTTTAAAAAAGCCACATTTTGATAAAAAGCAGTTGAAGTCATTCATTTGTATTTGTCTCATTGCATTAAAGAGGTTTTGAATTTCAAGGTTTTTTTTCTCTTAAAAGGGTTTTTTGTTGAATAGTTGATAATTTTGGATTGTGTTAGTTGTGGAGGTATCATGGTTAGCACCGAGGACTTTGAATCGTGAGATGGGAGTTCATATCTCCGGTAATAATCGGAAATAGGTGTGTAAATTCAGTAGAGAGTAGCCTAATAAGTATCGTCGCGACCCCACAGCATTTCCATTTGACGATTTATGTTGGCGTAACCGCAGTTAATATCATAATTTAATATTCGGAAGCGTATTTCTCGCGATACTTTGCTATAGGCGTTACAAGTGAATCTGCAGATGCTGGAAATAAATAAATAAAAACACAAAATGCTGGCAGAACCCAGCAGGCCAGACAGCATCTATGGGAGGAGGCAGTGACGACCTTTCCGGCCGAAACTCTTCAACAGGAGTGAAGTAATATGGGATGGTCGAGGGGGGCATAAGAATTGGGAGGAGGGAAGAAGCTGAGAGCTGGGAACTGATAGGCTGAAGTGAAATGGGCTAGAGGGAAGGTGGAGAATTATGGGAAATTAAAGAGAAAGAAAGGTAGGGCTGGGGGGAGATTATAGTGATGGGAGAAAAAGAGAGAGAAAGAGAACCAAACTAATATTATAGATAGGGATGGGGTAAGGGGTGCAGGGGTATCAACGGAGGTCTGTGAGTTGAATGTTCATGCCGGCCCGTAGGAGGCTACCTAGGCGGGATATAAGGTATTGTTTCATCAAACTGCGTGTGGCCTCATCTTGACGGTAGAGGAGGCCATGGACAGACATATCGGAGTGGGAGTGGTCTGTGGAATTGAAGTGTGTGGCCACAGGGATATCCCGCCACTGCTGGAGGCCTGAGCGCTAGTGTTCGGCGAAACGGTCTCCCAGTCTCCGGCAGGTCTCCCCAATGTATAAATGGCCACATCGGGTGCACTGGATACAATATATCACCCCAGCGTCTCTGGTTGAGTAAAGCAGTCATCCCTGACTTAGTCAGATAGTTTTTCTCATATTAACTCATATTTTTCTCTTTACCTTTAACCCTTCATCACGTCATAAAGAAGGAAATGGAATGATGACTATGTGTGCTTTGGTTTTACTTACCCAACAAGAAATGATGGCTTGCAAAAACCCCAGTGCATTCTTTGTAGCGTTGTGTTTTCCCATTCAATTCTGAAGCCATCCAAGCTTCAAGAGCACTTCAAGAACAAGCATGGCGCAGCTGATGTTCAAAGACATCATGTTGGGTCATTGAAAATCAAAAGAGCTCGTTTTGATTCACAAGGAACTCTTCCAAAATTAGGTTTCGTTTCTGTTGAAAATCTACTACTTCTTGCTTCATACCAAGTGGCATATAAAGTGGCCAAATCCAAAAAGCCCCATAGAATTGCGGAAGATCTCATCAAGCCATGTGCACTGGAAATGGCAATAATTATCCTAGGCAAAGAAGCAAGAAAAGTATTTGGACAGGTGCCCCTATCAAATAATGTCATTCACCACCGATTCAGTGATTTAAGTGAAGATATTTTGGATCAAGTCATCTCAGATGTCAGAGCTAGTCCCCTTAAAACCTCTATTCATTTGGATGATTCAGCTGATGTCTCCAGTTGTAGTCAGCTCATCTCATTAGTGAGGTATGTCAATGATGGTGCTGTGAAGGAAGATTTCCTGTTTTGTAAAGATCTGAAAACAAGCAAAACTGCAAAGGATGTGATGCAGCTGGTAAAAGACTTTTTTACCAACATGATTTAGATATCAAAGTCATTAGTTCTGTTTGCACTGATGGGGCACCTGCAATGTTTGGAAATAAATCTGGCTTTTCTGCATTAATGAAAAAGGAGAATCCAGACTTGCAAGTTACCCATTGTTTTCTTCATCGGCATGCTTTGTCATCAAAAACATTGCCTCCAAACATGAAGAACATCCTCGATACTTGAGTGAAGATCATCAACTGGATCGGGGGCGTGCTTTGAAACATTGCATCCTCAAATCATTTTGTGAGGATCTGGGAAGTGAGCATTCAGTTTTGCTTTTCCACACAGAAGTCCGTTGGTTGTCACGAGGACACGTTTTAACCCGCTTCTTTGAACTGCGGGAAGATATCAAAGATTTTTGGAGGAGCATGAATGTGTTCTGGTTGGGGCAATGGAATCACAGGAATTCGCCCAAATGCTGCTTACTTAGTTGACATTTTCAGTCTTATGAATGACCTGAGTGTTTCTCTTCAAGGAAAAGGGATAAGCATATTGGAGGCTTGTGAAATGTTGATTGCCTTCAAACAAAAGTTACGTCTTTGGCGTCGAAGGATGGAAAGATGCAATCTCTCAAATTTTCCTTCACGAGAAGAGATGGTTGATGATGCTGGATCCATAACTCCTACTGTGCGTGAAGAAATTGTGGCTCATTTGGAAATGCTGTCTGCATCGATTGATGGGTACTTTGCTGCCGGAGACCCGAAGATTTCGGGAGAATTGATCATAGATCCATATTCCGACAATTTGGATAAAACCTCAAATGATGAAGAGCCGAAGGAAGATCTTATTGATTTGCGGACAAATCAAGCTCTTAAAATGCAATTTGAAAAAAGACTTTGGAGGAGTTTTGGCGTGCAGCACTGGATATGTTCCCAAGACTTGGTGCAAAAGTACTCCATGCCCTCATTCCATTTGCAATAACATACTTGTGTGAATCTGGATTCAGTACTCTTTTGTCAATCAAGACAAAATTTAGGAATCGCCTGAATCCACAAGCAGACCTGCGGATCGCAGTCAGCAAGAAAGTTCCACGTTTTGACAATATCATAAACGGAAAGCAGGAGCAAAGAAGTTACTGAATTTCATGTTCACAATTGGGATTGATTTTACTGTTTACAACTTTTTCTGAATAAATTATAATTGCATTTTATGCACTGAGGTAAAAGCTTTTTTTTAAGTTCAATTTGTTCACCCGCTGTATTGTATGTGGTTCAAAGCTTAGAAATTAGACATCTTCATCTTCAAATGTGATATTACTTTTGTAGGGGGGTGCGAAAATTAATCAAACATTTCCTAGGGGTGTGGGGCATAGAAAAGTTTGGGAACCACTGAATTAGAGGGTATTTCATAATTATATTTGCATAGATTCCAATTTATAACAGCAAGGTTTGCGGGAGCGCTTCAGCTACCACGCGGGCGCAAACCCGTGAAGATTAGAGGGGACAGTGATACCAAGTGTATACAGACTACATAGATGGGCGGTTGGTTTCCTGATGAACTGAGCCGTGTCAATAACCTTCTTCATTTTTGCTGTTTTAGGCAACCTCCCACTGTCAACATTTTGGGTATTAATAATAAGATATGACATTCGGCACATTTACTTGAATGTAGAAATACTAACAATATTTATGAGTGGAAAGGTCAAAGCGATTTGAGATACAAAGTGACCTGGGTGAACAAAGTCAATGAATGATTCGCGATGGGATATCTACCGCAGCCACCCATCATTCAGGCAAATCTTCAAGCAGCAAGTAGGTAGAAGGGGTCACAGGTAGGCGAGAAAACGAGAATGAAGATCAAGCCGATCGGCCATAAGACTATAATACCATAAGATGTACGAGCAGATTTTGGCCATTTTGACGATGGGGTCTGCTCCACCATTTCTTGCTGAGACCGTCAGACCATAAGACCATAAGATACAGGAGCAAAAGTAGTCTATTCGGCTCATCGAGTCTCCTCCGCCTTACAACCGTGGGCTGCTTCAATGCTTCCATCCTCCCCCCACTCCCCTGCGTTCTTCCCATACCCTTTGATGCCCCGGCTAATCAAGAACCTCTCTATTTCTGCCTTAAGTACACCCAATTACTAAGACTCCACAGCCGCTCGTGGTGACAAATTACACAGATATACCACTCTCTGACCACCCTCTAATTTCTCCGCATCTCAGTTCTAAATGGACATCCTTCAATCCTGAAGTCGTGCCCTCGTGTACTAGATTCCACTAGCAGGAGAAATAACATTTCCGTATCTATTCTGTTCAAGCCTTTTAACGTTCGGAGTGTTTATATGAGTTTTCCCCTCGTTCTCCTGAACTCCAGGGAATACAACGCAAGACACGTCGGACTTTCATCTTGCGGTAACCCTTTCATTCCTGGAATCATTTTTCTGAATCTTCCAGCACTATCTCCAATGTCAGTATATCCCTTCTAAAGTAAGGAGCCCTAAACTGCACACAATACTCCATCTACTCTCACGAGTGCCTTATAGAGCCAGAACGTCACATCCCTGCTTTTATATTCTATACCTCCAGAAATGGATGACAACATTGCGTGCGCCTTCTTCACAACCGACTCAACCTGGAGTTTAAACTTTAGGGTCTCATGTGCAAGGACTCCCAAGTCCACTTGCATGTCAGCATTTTGAATTATCTCACCATCTAAATACTGGTCTGGCTGTTTAATTCTTCCCCCAGACTGCATGACAATGCACTTTCCAGCATTGTATTTCATTTGCCCCTTCTTTACCCATTCCCATATGCTATCTAAATGTCTCTGCAGGCTCACAGTTTCCTCAACACTACCCACTCCTCCACCTATCTTTGTATCATCGGCAAATGTAGCCACAAATCTATTATTGCCATAGTCCATATCGTTGACGTGCGGCATAAAAATCCGCTGTCCCAACATGAACCCTTGTGGAGATCCACTGGTAACAGGTAACCAGCCAGAATAGGATCCCTTAATTCTCACTCTCTTTTTTATTCCAAACATCTAATGCTAAGAACTTCCCTGTAATTCCATGGGCTCTTATCTTGCGAAGCAGCTGGATGTGCAGCACTTTGTCAATGGCCTCTTGAAAATCAAAATACAGCACGTCTACTGCATCTACACTACTTGTCATTTCTTCAAAGAGTTGCAACAGGCTTGTCAGGCAGGATTTTTCTTTCAGGAAAATATGAAATATCATTGTTAATGCCTCCGCAATCTCTCCAGCGGCTTCCGTCAGAACCTGAGGATGCATTCTATCAGGTCCAGAAGATTTATTCACGCTCAGCCCTTTAAACTTCCCGAGCACCTCCTCAGTCGTCATTTGCACTGCATAGATTTCTTTTCCATGACACTCTCGAATGTCCGGTATTCTGCAGCCGTCCTCCACTGTGAAGACTGATGAAAAATACGCATGCAGTTCCTCTGCCATCTCTGCCGCTCTCATTACAATATCTCCAGCGTTATTTTGTATTGTTCCCATATCTACCCTCGACTCTCGTTTACCCTTTACAAAATTAAAGGAGCTTTAATATCTTCTTTGATATTAGTCACTAGATCTTTTAATAATGCATCGCTTCTTTTCTAATGACCTTCTTAGTTTCCTTCTGCATTTTTTCAAAAGCTTTCTAATCCTCTATCTTCCCAGTAGCTCTGGTGTCCTTGTATGCCCTCCCTTTCGCCTTTACTTTGGCTGTGGCTTCACTTCACAGCCACTGTAGTGTCCTTCATCACTTTGAACATTTCCTCTAATTTGGTATATATCTGTCTTGCACTTCCGTCATTTTTGTTATTGCAGGAGCTCCAGCCATTGCTGCTCTGCTCCCCTTCCTGCAACTGTCCCTTTCCAGTCAACATCGACCAATTCCCCTCTTAAGCCATTGTAATTTCCTTTCTTCCACTGAAGTACTGACATATTGGATTTTATTTTTTCCCTCTCAAATTTCTTTACGAACTCGATGGTTTATGATTTCTTTTCCCTAAGGGTTCCTTAACATTAATCTGTCTTATCACTTCGGGATCACTGCACAACACCCAATACGGCACAGCCTATCTCGTTGTGGGCTCAACAGCAAGCTGTTCTAAAAATCCCTCCCTTGAACATTCTACAATTTCTCTCACGAGGTCCAGTACTGATCTGGGTTGTCCAATACAATTCCATGTTAAAGTCCCCAACGATTATCATGGCATTGCCTTTCTGACACGTCTTTTCTATCACCTGCTGTAATTTGAAATCACCATCCCGGCTGCTACTTGGAGGACTGTATACAATTGCCATTAGGATCCATTTAATTTTGCCATTTCATAACTGAACCCATAGAGCCTCCACACATTCAATTCCTATGTCATCTCTTTATAAGGATTTAATATGATTTCTTATACACAGAGCCACACCACCCCTCTGCCTACTAACCTATCTTTCCGATACACCGTGTAATCTAGGACGTGGGGATCCCAATGGCAGCCATCGTTCAGCCAAGTTTCAGGGATAGACACAACGTCGTATTTGCCAATCTGTAGCTGAATTTCAATATCGTCCATTCTATACTTTATGTTGGGTGCATTGAAACATAACACTTACCGTCCAGTATTTGTTGTTTTATGTTTAAACTACACCACGCCTGTGTTGCCCTGGAACCCATGCCAGTGGCTAGGATTAAGCCTCCTTTCCTGCCTGTTCTTTCTATAATATCATTTGCACTCTAATTTATTTCTGTTCTCCACATCCTCGACCTTATCACTCCGGTTCCGAACCCCCTGTCAAATTAGATTAAACGCTCCCTAACAGCTCTATTAAATGTGCCCACCGGGATATTAGACCCCGTTGGGTTCAGGTGTGATCCGTCTTTTTTGTACAGGTCGTACATCCCCGAGAGGAAGCCCCAATGAACCAGGAATCTGAAACGTTGCCCCCTAAACCACTTTGTCAGCCATACATTAACACGGCTCGTCATGCTATGTTTGCCCTCGCTAGCGGTGGCACAGGCAGCAATACTGAGATTCGAACACTAGAGGTCCTGCTTTTCAGCTTCCCATCAAACTCCCTGAATTCTCTCTTCAGGAACTCCTCCCTTTTTCTACATTTGTCATTCTTACCAACGTGTACCAGGGCTTCTGTCTGCTCACCCTCTCCCTTCAGAATACTCTGCACCCGATCCGAAACACCCAGTACCCTGGCATCTGGGAGGCAAAACACCATGCAGGTGTCTCTATCAGTCTGAACAGAACCTCCTGTTTGTTTCCCTCACAATGGAATACCCTTTGATTATTGCATTCCTCATCTTCCTCTTTCCCTTCTGTACCACGGAACCAGGCACAGTGCCACACACTTAATCGCCGTGGTCGTCCTCTGTCAAGTCATCCCCCTCAACCGCTTCAAAAACACGATAACGATTGCCGAGGGAGATGGCCACAGGGGTGCTCTCTGCTATCTGAACTCTTCCACTCGCTTCATTGACCGTCACAGACTTATCTAACTCATGTAGCCTTTGTGTGACTAGCTCCTTGTACATCCTCTGTATCTCCTGTTCACTCTCCCTAATAAGCTGCAGATCATCGAACCGCAGCTTTAGATCCCTAACACGGTCTGTCAGGAGCTGCATCTCTGGGCACATGGCGTAGATGTGGCCTTCTAGGAGAATGGAAGATTCCCGGGGTTCTCACATCTGACACTCACAGCAAAGTACTAACCCTACCAACATGCGCTCTATTCCTTAAAAACTGCAAAGAAAAATCTAAAACGAATTCCACCTACCCACTGACCTCGCTGAAGCTTCAATGAGCCAAAGCCTGTCGATTCTACTCTCGCCAGTGGCCTTCTCCCGATTATGGCCGCTCCGCTTAACCATTCTGTACTTTAATTTAGTTCATCGAGCTCAGTCGCGGCCGCTGATAGGCGCCGCACAATGGACTAACGCCCGCGAAGCTCTTGATTTAAATAACTGAGATATCAGTACCGTCATTAAGCAGGAATTTGTTACCGCAGCATTGAAAAGTGGCTAATGGGCTTTCATTTAGAAAGGTCCGCAAGTACTGGTGTCAAGACAAATATAGGAGCTGGGAAAGATACTGGAATGAAGGACAGAATCTAATAGAATCTGAAAAGTCAAAGAATATAAAACTGACAATAAGCATGGAGTTCTCAAGGAGAATCGTCTCTCAGAAACTTGATTCAGTTGTCTTGTAGAAGCTATGCAGAAATTGCTGAGGGAAGGACAGTAAACTCTATCTTAATTGAATTTTGCACGATCCTGTACAACAGTCTAGTATAAAATGCTGGGCGACACAGGAGCCAGAGTGAGCCAGCCAACTGAACACAAGAACACAAAATTGGTTTACTAGAGGAATCAGACATTAATCGTGGAGATTTGATTCCAAAAGGAAAGGTTTGCAACCAGTGACGGACTGAAGAGGTAGGTCCTGGTTCCAGTATAGATTGACAACTCTAAATATATTTAGTTGATAGTATTTTTCAGATGTTAATAAAATTCAGGATGCAGTGGAATTAGTGATATACAAGACAGTGAAAATTAACTAAGACGAGGAACTGGGGAAGTAGGCCAAGCACTTGCAGATAGAGTTTAACTGGGACTTTTGCAAAGTGTTGCATTTTGGTTAGTTAAACTGGGGCAGGAATTGCGCAACGGATTGTCCTGGGCGTTGAAGTAGAACACGGTGACTGAAAGGTACAGGCATGTTGATCTGTAAAATTGTCGATAGAGGAGGACAGGCTGGTAAAACGTTGTTTGTCACAATTAAATTAACAGATCGGAATCCGAATCAGGTTTAATATCACCGGCATGTGTCCTGATGTTTGTGAACTTAGCAGCAGCAGTTCAATGCAATTCCAAATGCAGATAACGAAAAATAAATAAATACAATAAATACATATATTAATCTATTAGAGTATAAGTATATTAGATAGATTAAAAACGTGCAAAAACAATAATAACAGGTACTTAAAATGTGTTATTATTCACGGGTTCAATGTCCATTTAGGAATCCGATCGCAGAGGGAAAGAAGCTGTTCCTGAATTGCTGAGTTGTGCCTTCAGGATTCTGTACGTCCTACTTGATGGCAACAGTGAGAAAAGAGCGTGCCCTGGGTGTTGTAAGTCTTTAATTATGGACGCTGCCTTTCTGAGACACCGTTCTTTGAAGATGTGCTGAGTAATTTGTAGGCTTATAGCCAGATGGAGCCGAACTAAATTTACGACACTCTGCAGCTACTTTCGGTTCCGCGCAGTATCCCACCACTCCCCCACCCCCATACCAGACAGTGACGCAGTTTGTCAGAATGCTCTCCACAGTACACTTACAGAAGTTTTTTGTGTGTATTTGTTGACATACCACATCTCTTCAAACACGTAATGAAGTATAGTCGCTGCCTTGCCTTCTTTATCGCTGCATCGATATAGTGGGTCTCGGTTAGATCCTCAGAGAGCTTGGCACCCAGGATTTTGAAACTGATCACTCTGTCCGCTTCTGATCCCTCTATGAGGATTCGTGTTTATTCCTTTGTCTTAACGTTCCTGAAGTTCACAAGCATCTCCTTCGTCTTACTGACGTTGAGTGCAAGTCATGGCAATGAGTACAAGATCTGGGACGTCATGTTCAACTGTACAAATCGTTGCTGAAACAGTGTATTGTGCATTCGTTGGTGAAAAGTAAGCTGTGCATTTTGATCGCCAACAACAGAAGAGATGCGATTAAGCTTCAGATAGAGCAGAAAAGATTGACAAGTATGTTAATAGGACAGCGTGATTTTAACTGCAGGAAGAGACTGGGGCTATTCATCCCTGGAGCACAGGTGGTTGCGCGGTGTCCATATATATGTAATGTCAGCGAGTGCGTAGGCAGGGGTATGATAGCAGTCTTTTACCCAGAATCGGTTAACTGAAAATGAGGATACATAGATTCCAGGCGAGAGAGAAATTATTTAAAAGAGTCCAGGGGAAGTTTTTCAACAAAAGAAGTTTTTTTTTAAAGTGGAACAGATTACCACATGAACCTATGGAACTGGGTACGATTCCAAAGTGTGAAGTACATTTAGATTAGTACATAGATAGAATAAGTTTATTGTGGTGAGATCCAAACTCAGCCAAATGGGGCGAACTGGGTTTTCAATAGTCCAATAGTTCAATAGTAACAATTTAATATCAGAGAATGCATACGATATACAACCTGAAATTACTGGCCTTCGCAGACATCCATGAAAACAGAAGAGAACTCCAAACAATGAATGACAGCAGAAACGTTAGAATTGCGGTTAGAAATGTTAGAAAACGGTAGAGGGCTTTGGGGAGCCTTTTCCCCCCACTTCCATGCACAAACACCACATTCCCCCCACTGTTGCTCCTACCCCAGCAAGCAAACAAGAACAAAGACCCCAAGAGACCATGATTTGCAATACAGAAAAAAACTATTCGCCCTGCCAACAAATTCAGCACGTCCCATCTCACTCTCTCCAGAATTTAAGAGACACATAGCGAGAGAGGGGAACAAGAAAGCAAGCAACTCGTTGAGTTAGGGCTTTAAAGTCTGCATCGCTCTTTTGTGAGTTCTCCGACTTGATAATGGGCAGTTATCTCCCCCCAGCAACGAGAGAAACAGTGTGTGTGTGTGTGTGTGTGTGTGTGTGTGTGTGTGTGTGTGTGTGTGTGTGTGTGTGTGTGTGTGTGTGAGAGAGAGAGAGAGAGAGAGAGAGAGAGAGAGAGTGTGTGTGTGAGAGAGAGAGAGAGAAAGAGAGAAAGATAGAGAGAGAAGGAGAGAGAGTGAGCGAGTTTAGAATTCCAATTACCGATGATGGACTCACTTCATTTATCTCCTTCCGCGCGTCGAATGATTGCTTTTCTCACTTTGATGGCTAGAAGATCTATTTTGTTGAATTAGAAGGAAATTAATCCCCCCACTGTATTTCATTGGCTTTCTCAAACTATGTTATGTTTAAATTTCGAAAAAATTAGAAGTGGTATATTCGATACTTCTATTAAATTTGAAAAGATATGGACTCCATTTATTCAATATTTTCATATGATGTAATACGACCCTGTTCCAAGCTTATTGGTTTTTTCAGCTTTAGTCGTATTTATGTTGAAAGGATCGGAGTTGACGACATTGATGTTTATGTATTCTTGTGAGATATTATAAACAGCCCTTTTTTTCTCTTTTTTTAGTTTTTTCTTTTTTTCTTTTTTTGCTTCCTTTTTTTCCTTAGATATTAGATTAGTAGGTTAGTCAATTTTGCATATATATATTTTTTTCTTTTCTTATATTATATATTATGAAATATCTAGATTTACTTTGTTCATACATATACTATATGGTTCATGTTTTGGGAAAACTTATTTATACTGTATTCATTATGTATTCTTTCATGTGTAATGGGAATTTAAATGTTTGTAATACCTTTATTAATATATCAATTGTATTATGTTCATAATATTATTAACACTAATAAAAATATTGAAAAAGAAAGAAAGAGTTCCAAGGTATGTTCTCCGACTAGAAGGGAATGGTGGCAATCACATTCGAGGAGAAAATGAAGTACAAATACTTTATCAGTTTCAAATACACTTTACAAATATTGACCAGATTGTTTTTAATTCAACTGATGATTGTTCATTGAAATTTGTACTGAAAAAAATCCATTTAGCTCTTTGAAAGTACCGATAACAAAGAAAAACATGACATTTAGCTGCTGGGATTAAAGACTTGGGAAGCTTCAAATTTAGCCAAAAATTTAAAAAAGAATCGCCCGTTTAAATCGATTTCGATTTGACATTCAGAGATAACACTGGTGACAATTTAACTAATTTTCTCAGGATTCTGATCAGACTATTGAAGTAAGTCCATTAATTATGTAATATTATGCTGTCGGCATCGTTGACATAGTTAAAAACGAGTTTTTTTTTTACAAACTTCTTGCAATTACCGCAATTCCACGATACTTTCGGTTATAACCTAAAATGTTCTCGGGAGAATCAAGGGTGAGAAACAAAGTTAAAGCCTTAGGTTTATAAACTTTCATCGGGTTACCAATAAGAAATCTCTGTTCTGCTTCTCTCTCCATGAAAATTCAGGCAGAGAAGTGTTGGCACGAGAAATCGTTGCGAATATTAGAACTGGTTCCGATTTATATTTCCCTCGGTTGAACGTTGATAAAAGTGTGCAAGAATAGATTTTTAATTCGTCGGTTTTCCATGTCAAAAAAAAATGCTCGCCGATGGTGGCGAACCTCTGGATTTATTTTTTTCATCCTGTAAGGTCTGTGGGGGCAAAACTGTTGGGAAACGTTTAAGGGGAATTAAGCGGGTTTTTTTTTCTTGGAATCATCGGGTCCATGCAGTGGACCGGAAAGGGAGACAACGACTGAGCGTATCAGACTTTATCACCTTGAATGGCTGGGCAGTAGAGAGAGCCGGAATGGCTTATTGCTGTTATTTTCTTAATTTACTTTCTTTGCTTTTATTTTATGACAACAGCCTCTAATGAATCGGAAAAATGTTGAAGACCAAACTGATCAGTTATCTTCCCAATTGTTACATGTGACATCGATCATCAACCTTTGATGGATGCAAGAACCGAAACGTAGCGATGCTCTGGCCTACATTACACTCATTGATAATATATGGATATGAACTGCAATTGGATTCTCAGCTTCACAGCTTCTTTGATGTGGTCACATCTGCGTACAATGTCTGCTTGCTTTGATGTTTGGATGCCTGTGTATAATTCGAATCAGAAATCTGCAAAGCGGCATAAGTCCGTTTGTCAGTTCCATTTCCTTTAGTCTGTAAAAATAATCCAAAATTAGTGGTTAGTCGAGCATAAGTGACTGCCTGCATCACACGATTGTAAAATAAATTAGAGATGTCCTCATAAGTAATGACAATTCGCTGCTTACGCTTTATAGACAATTATTTCAACGCTGTTTCAAGATTCAATTTAATTATTTATATATTAGTGTTTCTTCCCATACTTAAAAGGAACTTCAACAAAATCAAGTTACGAGAGTAGTGAAATCCTTGAAATAGCAGTTACGGTACGTAATAACAGGCAAAATTATATTACAATCGTATTTTCTGTCATCGGTGACTGATTGCCGCATCTTGTTTCGATTATGGTGTCACAGGTGTTTGTTCAGCTACACCTGCCAACGCAGTTCCAAATGCACATGGACATTGTTGTCACTCGACAGCACATAACTGATAGAATGAACGTTGGCATTTTGTTTAGTCAGGTTCTCTGATTACAGTTTTGTAACCACTCGGTATTTCCGGTAGTTAAGTTCTTCTCGGTTATTATCAGTCACTCGTGTTTATTATGGAGCTGACATTGGGCGTTGGGAAGGATGGCATTCCTAGTTTTGTGCTTTTTGGTGTTTCCTCACATGGAAATTACATGTGAAATTAAATTCGTAAAAGCAAGGAAAAAGTAATCTCCAGAGATTCTGCAGATGCTGGAAATCTTGAAGAATGCATACAAAATACTGAAGGGATTCATCAGGTAAGGCAACATGCAAGAAGGTAAATAATCCCTCGTTTCTTTCTGAAAGATACGCTTTATCGGGATCGGAAATGAGGGAATTGAATACGGAATATAAAATTGTGAAGAGGGTGCGGGAAAAGTAGCTGGTGGCAGGTGAAACCACGTGAGTGCGAAGGTATGTGGATGACTGGGGTGGGAATGACGTAAGAGGCTGGGAGGTGTCGAGTGGAAAAGGTAAACGGTGTATGAAGGAGTCGGAGACGGGAGGACAGTGAACCCTGCAAAATGGAAGAAGGAGGAGCACGTAGGTGGAGGGCAGCCTGATGGGCAGATGAAGAGAAGAGAAAAGGTGAAAGGGAGAATGGAAAAAAAGAGAGAATGGAATGATGGAGAAATTCCCAAAAGTTAGAGAAATCCACATTTATGCCTTCAGGTTGGAGTCTCCACAGACGGAAGAAAATATGCTTGTACCAGAACGTTAAGTTGTTTCACTGAAAACCGATTAGCTATGAATCACTTTATATTTTGTTACAGAGTCAATGGCGTACTCAAATTTGTAAAATTAACCTCCTCTTGGATGATGATTATATATAGAAATACAAACCTTCTGCGGTACTCCGGTTTCCTCCAATGACTTACAGGTTAGGGTGTTAATTGGTTACGTGGGTGTGACTGAGCGGCACGGGATAGTTGTACCGGAAGGGCCGGTTACAGTGATATATCTCTAGTGCAAATCTATATCACATTCACGCTAATCCCTCTGCTTTACCTGGGAATAGATAACGCGCTCCTCATGTTGTCGATCTTTGCGAAATGGTTTGTTCTCCCTATGGTTTAGTGAAGCATAGGCAGTGGTGTGCTCAACCGGTGCTTGTTCAGCCTGTCAAAAAACATATTTAATACATCTCACTGATGCAGAGCTCAGTGATCATAAACTAAATTAGATTTGCCAAAGCTAAACACCGAGGATAAAAAATTGTTGGAATAACATTTTGTCTGCGCACAATTATACCGTCTATATATCATACCGGAGGTGGGATCGCGACCGATCGCGACCGTATGTTTAGACTTTCAAATCACCGTTATAACAGTCCTAGGAATAGGATGGGATTCTCAGTTTTGGCCATCTCTGTTTTTTCATCTCCTAAATCCTAACTCTTACATCGCTGAAAATTCTGTGCATGGGCACAGGTCCATGTTCAATCTAATACGTATGCGTCGAATTATGGTAATGATTGCCCTGATCAAAATTCGTCCCTGCGATGCAAACTGAAACTCTGACCCTTACCTCTCACATTATTCAAGTTGCGAATATTGGAACAAATGGCAAGTCCCGATTCTAAGTCTCGCTTAACTCTAGCCGGAAACAGTGAAGCGGCATTCTGGGCCTCTGTTGATTTGATTGGTTTTGCTGGTAAATTACTTAAATTACGATCGAAGTAGGGAGAACCAATGGAAGTAGTTGTTATAATAAGTGATGAAAATGGCATTTGTTTTTCTGAAATAATGGCATAGCATTCCAGAGTAATGAATTAATAGTAAAAGTTTGTCATCTTCGACTTAGATATTACTCGAAGCAGTAGCCCTACATTTCCGGAAGTGTTACGAACACTGGTAGAAGTTTTATCGGAATTCTACCATAATGAAATCAGTGGTGGATGTATGACTACCTTATCTTAGTTGCAGCAGTCGCTCCATTTGCATCTAAAGTCGTTAGGTGAAATTAAAGCTAAATTCGTTAAAATGGGGAATGTGATTAATAAAACGAGAAGACAAAGGCTATCATTAGAATGAATCCAGGTTAAAAAAAAATATAATACATTGCATTGCTACAAACATGAAGTAAAACAGGGAAATAGAACACACAAAAATTTTAGTAGATCAGGAACCACCTGTTAAAGGTAAAAAGTCAATGTTCACATTGCAATCTGCGGAAGGGTCTTTAATCTGGAATGTCAACTGGTTCTCTTTCCAAAATCGGTCAGTAGCAGCATATTATTTTCTGGTTTGAATCCAAATGGGAGTCGGCAATACTTTTATCCGTTTTAGGCTTTGCTTCCCTCATTAGGATAATACTCATTCAGCGTTGCATCGTGGACGAGAATGTGCCATATGGAGTTTTGCTTAACACATGGTTATCATTGTTCACCACATACTACAAGGTTTTATTGCAAGTATATTCGATTATATTGCAGGTTAGGCACCGCTGTGTGGATCTTTGTTACGGATCGGTCTTAAAACTGCATTTAATATTTCAAAAACCATTTCAACGTAACACGATTTAGTTACATTTTTACCTTGATTACTGTCCGTTAGATCAAATGTAACACACATTACGAATTGATTCGTGCACGTACTATACTTTCCCATTGTCCAGTCAAACGCGATTCTCGTAAGTCAGCATTTAGTAGTTTCTCACAGTCTCAGATGCGTGTTGAATTATTCGTCAAAACAACTGACCTTCCAATGGTAAATATTACCGTTCCCCTTCGAATCCAACCGGCTATGAACCGGTGTGGAATCTTGAAAGGATACAGGAAGCAGGTGCAACGGGAACATCCAAAATAAATTTTGGATATATAGTTGAAAATAAATATCTGACGGGGAAATAGTTTAATTTTCCCTACTACGCTCCAACGTGTTATGGAATAAAATAGATTCATAATATCTTTACTATGCGAATGTCCCGCTCTGAAACAAGACCAATTGCTTTACCTACCGGGTCTTCATTCTGACATCCGTCCAAAGAATTTGTGTTACCCCCTTCAGAAATGAAATCAAAAAGAAATGATTTACATTGTGAACATTGTACATTATTAATTTGATACCAATCGAATTAATCGTGTAAGTGGAACCGCTGAAGTTACGTATCTTTCAGAAAGTATTTGTTGGTAACAGTCGTGCTAATATATTGCGTTCTGCATTAACCTGGTGCTATGCTCAAAAGGCTTTGACTTTCAACGAGGCTGTAAAGTGATAATAGCATTACAGCGGCGGTACCGTATTTAAGTATGGCAACCAAGATGGAAATTAAAACCAATGAGACGTACATAAGTTGGTCAATGTTCTTTACACATTCAGAGGGAGTTTAGATCTACGCCAAGTCGTTTACGTTTCAAAATAAGGATCTGCTATTGTATTTTAAAAAATACCCTGGATTACTCCAAAGTGATGTAACAGCATTCGGAAATGAGATATGAAATACTTCATGTGGACTGGTGAAATAGTTGAACTTTAACATCAAGTGTATGTTTTGCCAAAATATCATCACTGAAATTCGGCTTCGAAAATCGTCGTCCATGTTCAATCATTCTGTAAATGACATTTACTGATTTTAAGTTAAATGTCATTAACACTTCTATTTTGTACGAATAGAGTTGATGTTTCTCAGCGATCAGTGTTCTTACCGTGCGATCTCTTTAACTTGAGTATCAGCAAAACAATTATCACAATTAAAATTAAAATTGCTGATGCGCCCACTGCATATGCGAGAATCAATCTGATATCATCGCCTTAAAAAAAAAACAGGAAGCATTTATACATCTAAAAACAAATCCACACATGGGAAGCATCAATGCAACCTATTATAAAGGGTTCTTTCAAATCTCACTACACAATGATAGCAAAATGGCAGAATATACAGTATTGAAAAAAGAAATCTGGTTTTTAATTTCTCCAGACTCATACAAGCTATTTACTATGACTAATAATAGGCTCGGCTACTTTTTCCTATACTTCTCTTGACAATACATATCAGCACAACAATTGAACGTGTAATCATCTAACCTAATACAATTCTGCTCTCGATTCAATCTTTTAATTCACATTTGTCAAGGACATTCTTTAGTACGATCAAAACCATATAGATAACTTGCAGACACGCCAAAGGAGTCCCGGTGCCTCAAAATTTCTCTTCTGCGTTACATGCTGAAATTACTGGATAACTTCATGAGTTTATAACACTGTACCCTCTAAGTCTCCTGAATGTGTATCGAGCATATTAAACGTATTTCCCACTGTTATATTTTCCACAGCTTTACGAGTGACAAACCCGAATTAACGGAAAACTGCATAATGAAAGCATAGATAAACACGAGTCATCCATTTGAACTGTGTTGCGCACAATTATTGGAAAGTAATAAAGTCAGAGACTGAATTATGTCAAAGTCTGTTCACAGTTTCGCACCCTATGCATTCGTTCCAGGTGGCAATTAAGTGTCATGCCACAGTGTTCAGGAATTCTGACCTTGATTCTGATTTTGCCCCATGTCCACATTTTTCCTGTAAAACTATTTTGCTTTAATACACCTTCACTCACAACCCGAAGTTTTCCCCCCTTTGTTATATCACTGTGTTATTTAGAGCTTAAGTTTTGCTTTGTCTAATTTTTTGACTGATGTCCGGAAGTTCGTTACCTTACACGTACTACAAAAAATCAATTTCTTAGTTCAACCTACACGATTTAAACTGAGGGTATAAGACATTTGTTTTGAAACACCATTCACAGTGAATGTTCACTGCAAACAGGTAATCTGAAAAATTCGCCCTTCTTCCCTGTTTGGCTAGCTGATCCGTGATTGTTCTTAACCAGATTTGATCGGCACAGCTATATCATTTGGAAATGATTCCATCTTGCCCGGAGTGCTAGAAATTCAGAACATGTTGAATATTCAGAGTAACACACAAAATGCGGAAGGTACGCAGCAGATCAGGAGAGGAATAAAATAACGACGTTTACGTCCGAGACCTTATATCTGGAAGCAATCAAGACACCATCTTACCTTGCTCCAGGATGTAGCTGAAACAGGCAGGTACCGTGAGGGAGACATGCGACACCAGGCAGATGTAAACATCTTTTCCCGAAGCCGACTGATTAATTTCCAATGAACTGTAAGCCTTGTGTAAACCGTCCGCGGTCTGGTTTATCACTGTTTCTATTCCAGTGCGAATTTGCTGGTTATTTTTTTGCCAGACGAATTCTAATTCTTTCGGGTAGAAGGCAGCTGTTTTACAGCGGAGCTGCCGAGAAGACGAAAACTCTCCAATAGGAACGATTTCCAATGGAGTTGGGGGAACTTGAATAAAAAGATAGTTACATTGGGTGTTTACCATTTATTTAGTTAAAGTGAATTCCTTTATCTTCCCGCCAATTACAATGCAATCTCACTACCAAATTAGTTACCCGCCATAGGCTACCAGTATTTGATAAATTATTTTAAGTTTAAGTTCAAGTTCATAGCTATTAAACCAGACAGATGTACATGGTTAAATGAAACATCCTTCTTCTGCGGTCAACTGCAAAATACAGTCCATGTATTCCCACACAGCACGTGCAGTCACCATCAAGCACATACAGTGCAAAATAAACAAAGTAAAATCGAGTCACAGTGCAGAAACAGATGAAAGGAAGAATTCGAAGCAGACACCGAGAAGGTGAATCATAGGGGTACAATGTGCGGAAGACATCCCGTTTTGAATAGTCTTTCAGCTTTATAACCCACGACGGTGTTTGCGGCAGCACTTTGGCTTTGGAAAATGTTCTTTTCGTTGTATTTTTCATTTCCAATCAAAACTGAACAACAAAACCCAAGATATCACAGATTTCCACAGTCAGAACGCAATTAGCTCTTGTACATGTTTTTAATATTCTGGTAACTCATTTGTTCAGGTAGTTTTTTCAGAGCTTGTGTTGGAGCTTTCCAGTCATCAACATTCACTGACAGAGCTTCCCTCGGAATATAAATCATTGCTGGAAACCTTTTCCGTAGTTAATGTGTTGAATGTGGCAAATCGTACCCTCCGTGAAACATCTAGGAACGCAAATGCGAAGCTGCTATTAAGCGCAATTATTCTACTTTTCAATTCTTTCATAAACCTGTCTGCCTCCAAGCAAATGGTTCGACAGTGACCTGGCACTGCTATACGAACGCTGATGCCCTGCATAGAGGCAACTCAGGAGCTGAACGAACTCCGCTTCTCCCTGCAGCGATTTCACTCATAGGTGAGCACAAAATTCACGATTTTACAAACATGGACTGCCTCCGCTACAACTATGGTCCGTATCTAACTTAGGAAACTCTATTGTCAGATTGTTTTATCAATGTACCACAACATTTAGCATTTCGCTCTGCCTACAATGGCCATCCTGACTCACGGTTGCCCGCACAGCACTGCCATGGAAAATATACAGATTACAGATGTTTAAGTGCCTGTTGCTGTAAGGCAAATTTGTTTGTATAGGTCCCCAGTGCCCAATATGGAGTCCCGTGCAACGTTTTTGGGAGGGTTGTGCAGAATTTTAAGGCGCCCTGATAGAGGCATTCAAAACGTCCTGATCCACTGGTGAGGTGCCGGAGGACTAGATATGACTAATGTTCTGTAGTTGTTCAATAAGGGCTCTAAGAATATGCCGGAAACTTTTAGGCTGGTAAGCCTGACGCTTGTAAAGCCTAACTTACTTGAAATGTATTGGTGAGAGATGCGGAATGCACGACTGTTTGAAATGAACGTAGCAGATTTAGCGCGTGCTAGGAGTGACTTTATTTCTTCTCCAAACTGGCCATTTTTGTCCCTACCTCTGCCCTTGTTGGTCAATTTTGTATTAACGCAAAATGAGGCAGTGAATCTGCATATCTATGTTCGTTTCAATAGGATCGGCATTGTGGAGCAGCACGCGGATCAAGCTGTGTATCTCTCTGTGCAGGTTTCACGCAAACGTCCCGTAATTGACATTAATGAAGTGGCTTTGTTTGCCTTTGCCGATGTTTATTAACTATCTATAAATATTTATAGCTGTGCACTTCAGCAACTATAGGATCGAAATCGGCGTAATACGTCGAGATGAGGTAGTATAAAAGCAGGATGTGGAACGGGCGGGTAACCTTACAACGTTTCGCTTTAAGTTAGATGGCTTGTGATTTGCCCTTCAACCGAATTTGTCTACAGCTCCCTATCTCTCATTATCTAACCCGAATCAAGTTCTTCGTCTAAAAATTAGGTGGTTCCGTACATCTGTTTTTATAAGCTTTTGATTGTTTTTAAGTTGTTGGACAGCAAATATCACGCCACTTTTTAAAAAGGGTGTAGGAAAAAGATTGACATATATAGGCCAGTTAGCTCAACATCTGTAGTCGGGAAAATGCTTGAAGCTGCCACTAAAGGAGAAATAGCGAAACATTTAAAAAGGAATGTTTCCATTAGATAGGCGCAGCATGGATTCAGAAAGTCCAGGTCCTAATTGAGAAGCTTACTGGAGTTCCTTGAGGACATAATGAATGCAGTGGATGGAGGGGAACAGGTGAGTTCCGTATGCCTGGATATCCAGAAGGCGTTCGATAAGGTGCCACATAAGAGAATTATATATTAGGTATGGATGCATGAAGTCGGAAGAAGTGCATAGGCATGGATAGTGAAATGATTATCCAACAAATGGCAGAGTGTTGGTATAAATGGGCGATTCTCCGTTTGGCTGTCAGTGGTGAGATGGGGTGCCGCAGCGGTCAGTGCGGGGCCCGCAGTTGTTTACCATTGGCATTGATGATTTGGAAGAGGGAACTGAGCGTAACGTAGCAATTTTTGCTGTTGACAGTAAACTGAATGGAAAATAAAATTGTATGGAGGATGTGGACGGTCTTCAGAGGGATATAGATAAAGTGAGTGGGACAAGGTCTGGCAGATGGAATATAATGTTCGTAAATGCCAGATCATCTACTTTCTAATGAATAATAGAAGAGCAGAATATTATTGAAATTGTGAAAGATTGCAGCATGATTTTGTGCACAGGGACTTGGGGGTACTTGTGCTTGGCTTGCAGGTGCAAAAGGTTATTAACAAGGCGAATAGAATCTTGGCTTTCATTGTTGGAGGGTTTGAATTCAAGAGCTGGGAGGTCATGCTGCAACCGTACAGGGTTCTGGTGACTGCACCTGGAGTGCTGTATGCATTTCTGGTCACCGTACTTGAGGAAGGATATATTGTCTTTGGATGCAGTTCAGAGGAGGTTCACCAGGCATTGTGTAGGAATATAGGCATAACAAATATATGGTTGGAAATATCAGCGGAACAAATAATAAGTGGAGCATAAGCCAATCTGCAGAATCACATCGAAATAATAAACATAATAATCTGAAAAATATTTCGAAATATTTTCAAAGCTGGAAAGCAAATTAATGGCACAAATTTTCAAACAGCAATAACATTTCCGCAATCTTGGCTTACTTAACACAATAAGCTGAGAGCCACTTACTTAACACAATAAGCTGAGAGCCACTTCCATATCCCAATATTTGTTGTTTAGTTTTCACTTGACAGTAATACACGCCGGCGTCTGCGTATCTCACATTCAGGAGGCTAAATGTAGCCCTGCCTTTCTTTACATTGAACTGATTTCTGCTGTCTGGTTCTATAAATGTTTCCTGACCCTCCTTCCGCCACGAAACTTCAGCAGTATCTTGTAGTATTGGAAATTTGCAGAACATGGATTGATTTCCACCGATTGAGGCATTTAAGGTAGCAGGGAATTGTTCCACTTTGGCCGATGTTCCTTCTGAGGCTGACAAAGCACAAGTGAGATTGCTGAAAACAGTTGCATTCACTGGACAACGAATCAACAGACAAAATAGGCAGAACACTAGTATGCGAATCGGATGTTTACTCTGGCTAAATTTGCTTCGGGTAAATGATATATCATATTGTAAAGTTTCTGTTTCGTAGATTGGGCACCAAAATTTAAGCATACCTGGCCAAAATGCGGCGAGCAGAGCCACGAACCAAACGGTTGCATCCAGCGACATTGCAAATGAGAGTGGTCAATCTGAAAGATAGAAATTCATAGGATGTAATAATCAAGTGCACATTATATATGAAGTCAATGGCCAAGGCTACGTCGATGCCTTGGGTAGAGGAAATGCTGTAGATACAGGAAATCCCGTGGAATACACACAACGAGAGAGCGGAGCTCAGCATCAATGATGAAAAACAAACAGTCGATGTTTCTGGGTTAGATACCTCTTCAGGACTGGAAGGGAGGGGTAAGAAGTCACAATAAGGAGATAGGGGAGGGACAGGCCTATAAGCTGGCAGGTGATAAGTGGGGGAGTGGGCTTACATAGATGGCACTTGATAGGTGCATTTATATTGCAACTCGATAGCCTCCAACCTGCTGATATGAACATAGAATTTTCTAACTTTTAGTAATTTCTCTGGTACACCTTCCATCGTTTTGTATTTCCCGTTCTGGGTCCCTTTTTATCCCTTCTCTTCTCCTCACCTCGCTTATCAGCTGCTCCTCGTTCACTTTCTCCAATGGCCCAATGCCCACTCCAGTCAGATTCCTTCTCATTCTATCCCTTACTACTTGAAGTTAATAACACATCGGGGTGATTGTTAAGTTCGTGGCCTATGGTAGAAGGAGATGAGTTATTAACTTCAACCTTTCAGCATGATCACTCAAACAGTGGACCTGCATGTGCATGTAACGAGAGCTGTATAACTCATCTCCTCCTACCATAGGCCACGAACCATCTGTGGATACTTTCTGGAGGTCCAAAATCCGTATGCTCCATAACCGCTGCACTAAGTGTTCAAATTTAGGAAGGGACCATGTCGAAAATTAAATGTTCTAAGTTTTCTAAAATTGACTCTTTCTACCGTAAGCCACGAACTTATCAATCACCCCTCACACAGCACAAGAAAATGTCTTTCGACCAATGATGTCTGCATCGATTATAATGCAAAATTTAATTCTATCTGATCGGTTATCGTCTACATCGCTCTTTTTTGCCTGTTCGTGGGCATGTTTGAATTTTTTTTAACCCTTGTGATCAAATCAACACTCTCTTGTACACTGTCAAGTCGCCTACTACTATCTGCGTAATTTAACTGCTTCGCAAACCATTTGAATTTTCCTCTCTTATTTCAAGGCATTGCCCTCTGTTAACTTCCGCCAAAATACATGAGTGGTATCGGTAAAGAGAATGGTCAGGCCAACAGGATTAGAGAATCCCAGTTCAGGAGGACATCGAGGACTGTTTTAGAGTAAGGAGACCTGCATCATCTATATGGAACGAGGTCAAGCAATTCCCGAAGGAAATATAAGATGTACTTCAGTAGACCCGACGGGAATCATGAGAGCACAAAGGAAACATGATACAACTTCTGAATAGAAGACAAATTAAATGAGCAAATAGTGACTGAGCAATCGCGATGACAGAGCTGTAAGTTATTATTTCCCATCACTGTGGTGAAAATCATGGAAACTAAGGGATTAAAGAGAATTACCATTATTTGTTAACAGAAACACGAGAAAAATGTAGGCGTCGCGGGAACGAGTTGTTCACGGTTTAAGAACTCAGACCGTTTGATGAACTTACGACACCTGATCAAATGTATCTTTTGACATTGTGAGAAGCTAGAGGAGAAATTGTAAGCTCTGTTGCAAATATATCAGCATCGTCTTTATTGGATATTGCGTTACCATAGCGTTATAGAGGGGTAAATGTGCATTTACATAAGTAGATCTGCAAGGGCAAGAGGAGAGTTGAAGGTGGCAACCCCAGCATTGGTGCGTGGAAACATACTGGATTGGATTGGAGGGAGAAAATTTATCTCCATTTGAAATGTGAAAGGTTGAAAAAGTGCCGGTTAGCATGGATTTGTCATTTGGGATCACAAATTTGATTGAGTTGCTTTGATGAACTGATGAAGAAACTTGCGGAGTGCAGCAATTGCTCTATAACTTCAATAACATTTGCAAAGTCCCGTTTGGCAGGATTGCACAGAAAACTCGATGACATCCGAACCAGTGTGAGCCAGCCCCCTGCGCACAAGAAAACAAAATTGGTTTAGTAGAGGGAGTCAAACGGTAATAGTGGGAATTTGATATTAAGAATGACCGCCTGCAGCTGGCGGTGTACTGAACAGGTAGGCTCCATTTCCAGTATTGTTTGTCATCTATGTAATATTCTGAATTATCTTCATTAATATCTTTCGGAATGCAAAGAAATTGTTGGTATATTAGACAGTGAAAGATATCTACGGCGATAAACTGCGAACGCAGGACAAGCAATTGCAGTTAGAATAGTAGTCGGACATTTGCGAAGTGTTGTATTTTGGTTAGTTATATCAGGGCAAAAATTGCACAGGAGATTGCCCACGGCATTGAAATAAAACAAAGTGACTGAGGATACATGCAGGTTGATGGTTGAACGTGACAATAGAGGTGGGCAGACTGGTGAAGACGGTGTTTGTTACATTTATTCACTATTGTAGCATCTGCGCCGTCATGTCCAGCTGTACAGGTCTTTGGTGAAGCATACTCAGAGTATTCTGTGGATTTCGGATCAGCCGGCTACAGAAAAGGCCCGACGAAGCTTCAAATCCTCCAGAAAAGATTCACAAATACATTTGCGGGACAGCATGTTCTTAGCTGTAGGGAACGTCTGGGGTTACTCTTCCCTAGAGCTCAGGAGTTTGAGTGGTGACCATATATATTTAGGGGCGTAAGTAGAGGTATGGTTACAGTCTTTTACCCAAAATAGCTGCATCGATTCAAGATGAAAGAGAGAACATTTAAATGGATCTAAGGCAAGTTCCCAAAGCAAGGGAGCTTGGTAACTGGAAGAGAGTATGGGATGAATCTGTAGAAGTGGGTACGATTGCTAAGTGTTAGAATCATTTGGATTGGTACACAGATAGAAAAAGGTTTACTGTGGTAAATTACAAACGCAAGAAAACTGGTCGAGCTGAGACAGGTTTCTCGGTCTACACCGGCGAAATGGGCCGAAGTCCTGGTGCAATGCCATATGAAGCCATGGTTCCATCCAGATGGTGGTGGGATGTGTTCCTTGGAATGCCGTGGATAGTAGGGTGTTGTGAGAATGCTATAGTGTTATTGTGTGATTTACGTAATTGGTGCTTGATAGTCGGCATGGACGTAGTCTTGCGAATGTGTTCTGTGCCTGTATAACTTATTCCCGAGAAGCAGAAAAGTATTCTCCAATTGTGGCCTCATGTTAAGTTCAAGTGAAGAAACAAGGACTGGAACCAATTGTCCCACTCATATGAAATTAATTTATAGGAAAAAAATAACCACCTGCTTTTGGTGCTGAGAGCAATATTCTCCTCCAGGTTAATATGAGGGAATAATAATAATCACAGTCGAGGGTAAAACAAAGTACAGATGTCTTAAGAGTTAAAAATGCACTTTAAAAATTTTGGCCAGATTCTACGTAAATCATCAAATACCTGTTAATTAAGATTTATTCACTGCTAAAGCGGTGTTTAATCTGTTTGAAAGTACTGATAACTAAGAAAAACATTTCTTTAAAGTTTTAAGATTTTCAAATCTTTAACTTTTGATTTCGTCTTCGAAGATTTGAGAAGTTTTGAAATTTACCAAAAAAAAAAAAATCAGATGGTTAAAACGGTTTCGATTTGACAGCCCCAGTTAACTCGAAGGCTATTGGACTAATGTTCTCAAGAAATCTGTTGGACTATTCAAGAAACCCCATGAATTGTGCAATATCTGTCTATTACCATGTAATTGTGCAATAATTGCCTATTACCATGTGCATGACTTTTTCACGTTTCCCCAGCCATCAGGAGCGTTCTCCTAGTTAAAAAGTACTTACAGCATCTTGCAAAGATTGCAGATTCCATTGTACTTATACTGTAAAGAGAAAGGTGCTTGGTACAGTAGGGAGAATCAAGGAATGGAAACAAAATTACTCCCTTAATTTGCAACCATTCATCGGGTGATCGATCAGAAATCTTATATCTGTTTCGCTCTCCGCTGACGCTCCATGTTTCCTCTACTTTTGCGCATCGATTTTAGTTGCTGTTGTCCAGAAGTTACTGTGCTATCGAACCTGATATTCGTCCCTATGGTCTTGTGTTACTTCATTCATGTCTTTGAAAACATAGTGAGAAAACTGGGTCCAAGACAAAAGGGACTTCAGCATGCTGTCTGCTCCTTCTTCCCTTCTCTCAGCGGCAGCTATCGAAACAATTCTCCGTCAGACACACCACGTTACCTTCAGCTCCCAGTGTTGCCATTTTCCGATAATGTCGAATATATTCTCAACGGACTGATAGAAGAACAGTCATATCAGTAACACAAGAGTTTCTGGAGATACTGGAATCTAGAGCAACACAGACAAAATGAACTCAGCAGACCAGGCAGCATCTATGGAAATGAATGAACTGTCAACGTTTCGCCCCGAGTCCCTTAATTCGGACCGGAAAGGAGAGTGGAATATACTAGAATAAAAAGACGGTCAGATGGAGGACAAATTAGAAGGTGATAGGTGAAGTCAGGTTGAGGCGGCTTTGTGGGGAATGAGGAAAATCATATGTACTGTTGGGCGTTGGGATGAAGTAAGAAGCTGGGAGGTAAGAAATTGAAAATGTAAAGAGCTGAAGAATAAGGAATCTAAAAGGAGAGGGGATTAGACTACGGGAGAAAGGGAAGGAAGTGGGACAGAATGGCGGTTATAGGCAGCAGAGCAGAGAGGATAAGGGGGCAGAGGTGAGAGCAGAAGAAAGATATGGGAGGGAAAATTACTTGATGGAGAAGCCGATGTTCATGTCGTCGGGTTGGAAGCTACCTAGACTGAATCCGAGGTGTTGCTCGCCGACCCTGTGAGTAGCCTCATAAAGGTATAAGAAGAGAACATGAAGCGAAATGTCGGAACTTGAATGGAGAGGAATAAAATTAATTGGGCACTCACAATTTCCGCATTCTTGGATGGACTGGAGTTGCTCTGAAAAGTATTCCCCAGTTTATTTCGAGTCTAACCAGTGTAGAGGAAGCAGCATCGGTAGCTCTGGCTACAGTAGACGACGCTACCGGATGTGCAGGTGGAGTTTTGACCTGTAGTGGAGGTGATGAAGTTATAATTTTCAAGCTGTCTTCGCCTGTCAGGCATTCTTTCCTACTGATTGGATTTACCGTTTTTGATTCGAAAAAGGCTGATGTTTTCACGCATTTTCAAATTAATTTACATAGCTATGTTAGTGTAGAATCCATCTTGGTTGTGAAATTAATTACATAAATAATATACTTTTGTTCATAGAAAGTCATCTTCTTTGTTTCAGTGCGCGATCTGACGTCAATATCCGACCACATTTCATTATTTTCTGCATTAAATGAAAATAAGCCGCAATCATTTTCCAAATAATCGCGCATGATGTAACCGTTCACGCTTGGAAGGATGTTAACAATTGTTACGTTTATAGATTAAACTTAAAACTCTGTCTTATATATCATTGTGATGAAGCTTCTCATTTTTCTCGTTCCAGAATGCACACGCCGTAGAATCGAAACACGGATATCGCAGAAAAAATGAGAAGCATTCAGTTGCGAGGAAGAGGATTTGAATTTACTTTATATGAAAACAAATCCACTGTCTGTAACCTAAATATCGAGCTTAAAAATAAAGCCAACAGTCCGCAAATCGTTTTTTGAGACACATGTAAATTTTAACCACAAAGTCTTCCGTGATGTCATCAGCGGGCCCGTTAGTGTATCTCTATTCTTGTCATTTGTCGTTTCCTGTTAACCTGAACGAGGAGCTTGTTGCAGATCTTTAGCTGAAAGAAAACATTGAATCCTGGGGTGCATCACGGAAGACGGCTCTTCCACCCGTTTGATCCATTCAGAACGAAATATTTCCGTAGCCACTCTTATACATGCCTGCAGCAGGATGCCACTTCCTCTAACAACTTTTTCTATATACTTACCGTCCTCTGTCCGAAAACCATGCTGTGCCTAGCTGTGCTTTAAATCCTTTCTCTCTCAGTTCACAGCAATGTTTTCTAGATTTGGATCCCCCGTCTTGAGAAATGGGCTATGAGCATCTTGTATATTAATGTCCATAAAAATTGTTTTATTTTCAAATTCCTAAAGTCATCCCTCAGTTACCTGTGCTCCAGAGTAAACAGTCCATGTCTATCCAATCTCTCCGTGCCACTAAAGCCTTCTATCACAGGAAAAGTCCCAGAAAATCTCTTTTGCAATCGTTCTAACTCTACTACGTGCTATCTGTGGACCAGCAGAGCACACGACACTCCAAGACCGACCTCGCCGTTGTCTACTGGAACAACGTGGTTTTTCAGCTCTTGTCAAAATACTGCTAAGAGGGCAATTAGGCTAAACTCCTTCTTATCTGGATCCTGATGTGTCGTTGTTAAGTGCACACTAAAATCCCTTTCCGCAGCAACGCGTCTGGGGTCCCTCCAGTATATCCTGTCACTATTCACGTAACAGAAAATCATAAGCTCAGGAGATTCTGAAATCCAGAGTAACAAACACAAAACGCTGGAGGAACTCAGTAGGACAAGCGCCATCTCTGACAGGGGCTCCCAACCTCTGTTAATTGTGGGGGACCATGGCATGAAAAGGTTGGAAACCCCTGATATATGGATAGGTATGATACAGACAATCAACGGTTCGGTTCGAGAACCCTTTTCAGTCTTTGAAGAGAATATGCCCTTGATTAGCCTGGTTTCCATTCTTAGGGAGAAGGAAGCAACATTCCCTAAACTTAATTTTTAACAACAGCACGGACCAACAATTCCTTCAAGAAGGAAAATTTGCCATGGCTTGTAATAGGATTATGTACGGACTGACCGCTTATTTGCCGACTTCCATTCTGAGCTTATTGTTAGAATTTCTAACAGCGTTGCAACTTTAAACACTGACAATGTAAATACGTTGAAGCTCTAAAATGATATGCAGTAATGGATGTGGTACTGTTGTTATTTAAAAAAAAACACATACGTATTATATACACCCAACTACTGCACAGAGTCTTGCCTTCTTCAGAAGTTTTCTGATGACTCTGCCATATTTGGATGCATCAGCAAGGGAGATGAGGGGGAGTATAGGGCTATGATGGGAAACTTTGTCACATGGTGTGAGCAGAATCATCTGCAGCTTAATGTGAAAAAGACTAAGGAGCTGTTGTTGGACCGGAGGAGGACTAAGGAACCAGTGACCTCTCTTTCCATCCAAGGGGTCAGTGTGTACATGGTGGACGATTACAAATACCTGGGGATACGAATTGACAATGAACTGGACTGGTCAAAGAATACAGAGACTGTCTAGAAGAAGGGTCAGAGACGTCTCTACTTCCTGATGAGACTGAGGTCCTTTAACATCTGTCGGGCGATGCTGAGGATGTTCGTCGACTCTGTGATGGCCAGTACTATCATGTTTGTTGTTGTGTACTGGGGCAGCAGGCTAAGGGTAGCAGAAACCAACAGAATTAGCAAACTCATTTGTAAGGCCAATGATACTGTGGGGGTGGAACTGCCCTCTCTGACGGTGGTGTCTGAAAAGAGGATGCTTTCCAAGTTGCATGCCATCTTGGACGATGTCTACCATTCATTCCATAATGTACTGGCTAGGCACCGGAGTACGTTCAGCCAGAAACTCATTCCACCGAGATGCAACAATGAGCGTCATCGGATGTCATTCCTGCCTGTGGCCATCAAATTTACAAATCCTCCCTCGGAGTGTCAGACACCCGGAGCCAATAGGCTGATCCTGGACTTATTTACACTTGGAATAATTTACTTAGTATTATTTAGTTATTATGTTTTTATATTGCTATATTTCTACACTATTCCTAGTTGGTCCGACTGTACCGAAAATCATTTCCCTCGGGATCAGTAAAGTATGTCTGTCTGTCTGTCTTTCTGTCTGACAATTAAATACAGGTGTACAATGTACTGTGTATGTTAATCAAAATGGCTTCGTTGTTTTGTTAAGAGTAGGAATGCTTCTTTGTATGATAAGTGCTTTCTCTCGCAGTTGTTTAGCTTTAGACTTGCTGATATCGGGATTGTATTCATTTGTTGACCAATAGGGAATGTTATTTTGTCTTGTGGGTCTGGCAGCGGGGGTTTCGCGGTCTTTTCAGTGGAGTCGAGAAGAAGACGCCGAGGAAGGTGGACGTGCGTTGCCTTGCTCGCTCGACCACCCGGGTGGTACCAGGTGCGAGGACGTGGAGGTCGGAGGAAAGTGACGAGGGGTCGAATGGCTCGATCGTTGAGCTCCATCAATGTGCACTAAACTGACAGAACTTTGATAAGTTGGCGCCTTTTACTTTATTTTCTTTTCCTTCATGTACATTGTATTGCATAGTACTCTTTTAGTCTTAGTAAAATCTTTAAAGTGTATTACGTAACGGTATCTGGTGTGAGTTTGATTTGTTGTGTGTGCGCGCGGCATAAACTTGATTCTCACAGCACCTGCGTGTACGGGAGGTGGGGTTGGTGAGTGGCTGGATCTCCTTTTCCCCTAGACGTATACCAGCCTGTTGGTTAAGTGTTACATTGATGGGGTGCTCGTCCGGGATTGGATTTTCAGGGGCTGTGGAATCGCGCAGGCAGCAGTACGGAGATGGACAGAGATAGGATTGTTAGCTGGTGCGAGTTGGAAGATGTACCGGTGCAGTATGCCTGTGTAGTGAGCGGAGTGGATTTTCAAGTTTCGGGAGATGCGTTAGTGCAAAGCGGTTAAGTTTGGTAAAAGGTATGGGGCAGGTAGAATTGGTAGCTAGACGGTGTGGTAAAGAGTTAGTGTCTAGCTGGGTGTTGGTTCGTACGAGTGCTGACGTTTTGACGTTGGAACTGCCAGCGACGGTCAGTGTTCCGGGAGACGCAGGGCCGTGGGGGCTCCACACACTCTCCGAGGATGAGGATAATGAGACACCGGAGGAGGAGCTAGAAATAGAAGTGGCCCCCAGAGAGGTGCCCGTCACTAGTAAAGGGAGGTCGGAGGGAGGCGTGACAAGGCCCCGCCCCTCAGGGAGGATAGAGGCCTCGGATTTGGCAGCCGCACTTAACTTCCTGGTGGGAGTGGCCGAGAGGCCACGGCTGAAACTGGGGTTGTTCTCAGGAGCCAAGCCTAATCCGGACGGGAGGGGGGGGGGTGGACTATGAGACGTGGATCGAGCATACGTCTTTGATGTTAGAGGAGTTGCCAGGATCGGAAGAGGAGAAGAGGCAGCGATTGTTGGGAAGTTTGAGGGGTTCGTCAGCGAAAACAGTCCGGGAATTGAAAGTTGAAAAGCCTGGGGCTTCAGTGGAGGAACGCATAGAAGTTTTGGACGGAGCTTTTCGGTTGTCAGGGAATCCCTGGCTGCTTTTAGCAGAGTTCCAACGCCTGGAACAACGGAGAGGGGAAAAGCTCTCCGAGTACATATTTCGGATGGAGGGAGTGCTTACGGGTTTGCGGCGCCGGTGGGTAGAGAAGGCGCCTGACGTGGCTAGCGTGAGGATGAGTCAGATATTCAGTGGTTCTCTGGAGGAGGACACGGTGGCATGGACTATCCGGCAGGCTTATAGAAAGGGTCCCCCTCCATCATTCGGACAACTGATTAGCGAGGTGCGCGAGGAAGAGAGAGCGTTGGGGTGGAAAAGGGGCTCGGGCCACCGAGAGCGATCCTCAGCGATACAGGAAATGGTGGCTGGTTGGAGGACTGAAAACCCCCAGGGGAGTAGGGTCGCCCCTCTGAATGGGAAGAACAGGGAAGGTACCCACTCCCGGGGGCGGCCTGTGCAGTAGGTCGTGAGCGGGAAGGGGCGGCGGGCAGCGTGTGCTTTACCTGTGGGAAAGAGGAGCATTTCAGGGGGGACTGGTGGCGGCCGAGGGTGTGCTATAGCTGTGGAGAGGAGGGACACTTTCGGAGGGATTGTGAGAGACAAGGTGTCGGGAAACTTAGGACTGGCTCAGTAAGGGAACGGACTGGAGGCAATTGGAGGAACACGTTCCCAGAGATTAGCCAGGGGACCACTTGATGCCCACGCCTTTATTCCGGATGGGCTGCTAGGACCCCGTGCCAGTGTGTGTCTACGGATAGAGGGAGGCTGTTCTTGATACGGGATCGCAGGTGATCTTATTGTACCGGTCGTTCTAAACCAATATCGAAAGCATTTGCCCGTAACCGGATTTGACGCTCTGCAGATTTGGGGTGTGAGCGAGGGTGATTACCCGTACGATGGGTACGTATCGGTGAGATTGGAGTTCTCAGAGGGTGATGTGGGAGTGTCCGAAGCCATTGAGCCGTTGGTGTTGGTGTGTCCTGACCAGGTGGAAACCCGTGGTGCTTCCCTCCTGCTGGGGACTAACTGCCCGGTTGTGCGACGGCTCCTGGGAGTTTGTAAGGAGAAAGGGGGGGGGGACACTTTCTGGAGACCCTCTCGGTGCATCCAGTGTTTCAAGCGGTATTCGAAGAAGGGGTTCACCCCCAAGGGCTGGAGCCGGAGTGTAAACGAAGGATGGTATGGTGTACGCAGGCGAAGCTCAAGGTTAATCGACCAGGGGAGGAAGCACTCGTGATGGGGACCCCCAGATTCCCCGATGTGCCAACGGGCGAAGCACTGTTAGTAGACCCCCGGGACGATCTTGAAGGGGAAACACGATTTCCGGCGGGGGCGCTGGTGAGGCCGAAGTGCAGAGACCAGAGGTGGTACATGCGAGGCGAGTAGCCGTAAGTGTCAGGAACACCACGGCAAGAGACATCACGTTTAAAAGTGGAATTCCGCTGGCACATCTGTTTCCGGTGACGAGCGCCCCAGTGAGGACCCCTAACGGGAAGGGTTTGGAGCATCTACGGGAGCTGACCGCTGAAGCCTTTAATTTCGGGGATTCTCCTGTGTCGCCGGAGTGGAAACGCAGGCAAGTGGATAAGATGCTGAAGATGGAAGCTGTTTTTTCTCGGGGCGAGTTTGATGTGGGCTACTCCTAAAGCACTCGCCACACCATCCCGGTGACGGAGGACAACCCGTTCCGAGAGAGATCCCGGCGGATGTTGAAGATGTGCGGCAGCACTTTTGCAAGTTGAAGGAAGCTGGAATCATAGCTGAGTCCCGAAGTCCCTATGCGTCCCCAATAGTGGTGGCAAGGAAGAAGAATGGGAGGCTGTGCATGTGCGTTGACTGTAGGACTTTGAATCAGCGAACTGATCCTGAACAAAATACGGTCCGGAGGGTCGAGGACGCGTTGGCCTGCCTGAGTGGAACAAAGTGGTTCACTGTGCTGGACTTAAGAAGTGGATATTACCAGATCCCGATTACCGCCGATTTGTGAAAGGATACGCTAAAATGTGTGACCCGTTGACTCAGCTGTTGTGCAGCTATCCCCCAGTGGGGAAGAAAAGGAAGGGGGACCGGAGGTAAGACGCTGGAGGATACTGGAACCCGGTGGAAACTTTCGGCTCGAGATGGGATGATCGATGTCAAGAGGCGCTCCGATCTTTGAAACGGGCGCTGACCCAGGCCCCGGTGTTGGCTTTTGTTGATCCCCAAAAGCCATATGTGCTGCACACCGATGCCAGCAGAGAGGGTCTGGGGGCTGTTCTGAACCAGGAACATGGTACAGCATTGTGACCGCTGGCCTTTGTCAGCCGAAGCTTGTCGCCCTCTGTGAGAAACTATCCGTCTCACAAGTTGGAGTTCCTGGCACTGAAGTGGGCGGTGGTGGACAAGTTGAGCGATTACCTGTAAGGAGCCAAGTTTGAGGTGAGAACGGATAACAATCCTCTCACTTATATTCTGACTTCGGCTAAACTGGATGCTACAGGGCATCAGTGGCTTGCGGCCTTGTCGGTATATGATTTCAGCCTGAAGTACTGCCCAGGAAGCAGGAATGTCGATGCGGATGCGTTGTCACGTCGGGAGCCGGGGGAACGGGAGAAGGACGAGGAGTGGGAGAGTGTCCATGCCCCTGGAGTGAAGGCTATGTGCCAGTTTGCTATCACCTTGAAGGCCGAGGGAAGAGGAATGCTGGAGCGAGCCGTGGACAACTTGAGGGTTGTTGACGACGCCATACCCCTAGCTTACTGTGGACTGACTGCACTGCAGACTAAACATTTGCCGAATTGAGTCTGGGTGAAGTGGCAGCTGCTCAGCAAAATGACCCGGGTCTTGGCACTTTGGGGAGAGCAGTAGAGAAGAGGGATGTGGCGTTGGCTGAAAAGGCGAAACACCAGTCCGTGTCTTTGTTATTGATGGAGTGACCTCGGTTAAAATTAAAGAACCAAGTCTTGTACCGGGTCACGGCGCCTCCGGACCAACCCCGCCGTTGGCAACTGGTCATGCCGGAGAAGTATCGGCAGACTGAACTCCAGGCCTTGCATGATGATTCGGGGTGGAAAGGACCTATGGATTACTCAAAGACCGGTTCTACTGGCCCTGGATGAGGGGGGCTGTTGAAGAATACTGTAGGAAATGCAGCCGTTGCATCCGGAGGAAGACCTTGCCAGCGTCGGTGGCTCCACTGTCGCACTTGCAATGTGCGGGACATCTGTACCTGGCGTGTATGGATTTTCTGTCGATTGAGCCTGACACCAGCAACACCGCGAATGTCTTAGTTATCACCGATCATTACACTCGCTATGCTCAGGCATTTCCCACTAAGGATCAAAAGGCGACGACGGTGGCGAAGGTGTTATGGGAGAAGTATTTTGTTCATTATGGCCTTCCTAGAGGGATCCATAGTGACCAGGGGCGGGACTTTGAGAGCCGGCTTATCTATTAATTACTGACTATCCTTGGGGTTGAGAAATCCAGAACTACCCCTTATCACCCATCGGGTGATCCTCAGCCTGCGAGGTTCAACAGGACCCTGTTGGATATGCTCGGGACGCTGGAGATTGGGCAGAAAAATAAGTGGAGTCGTCGTATTGGACGATTAGTTCACCGTTACAATTGTACTCGCAATGATGCTACAGGGTACTCGCCCTGATGTCCGGGAGGGAAGCGACGTTGCCCTTTGACTTGTGTTTTTGGGCTGAAGTTGGTGAATTACCCGGGAAGCCCTATCTAAAGTATGTGTCCGATATGAGGAGGGAGTTGCAGAGAGCGAATGATTTGGCCGAGGCGGCGGCTACCAAACAAAATCAGAGGAATAAGAGGAGATATGAACAAAAAGTGAAGTTTGCTCAATTATTGCCTGGAGACCGGGTCCATTTACGGAATTTTGGACTTCCTGGTAAGCAGAAGTTGGCAAATCGATGGGCAACCACCGCCTATGTAATACAAAGCCAGATGCCGAACCAACCAGTTTACCGGGTGAAACCTGCGGATAGGAATGGGCCTGTCAAGGTACTCCATCGGAATCACCCGCTGCCCCTGGGCCAAGCGGTGCAAGTGGACAAGGAGCCAGAGTGGGAGGTTGCGCCTAGTACAAGGACTCTGCGAGGGCGCAGAGCGAGGAAGGAGGCCGGGACGTGTCCTTAACCTGGGAATGGATACCGATTGGGAACATGACGACTCAGATGAGTGGCCCCTGTTCCCATTCGCTGGCGCTCCAGTACCAGAAGAGGAGGCTCCTGGCCCTTCCCTTACTGAGTTGCGCAAGAGGAGGGAAGGTGTTGATGGTCAGATGGAAAGGCAGCCAGCATTGGGGGGAGGGAGGGTGGAACCCGAACGTGAGCCAGAGGGTTCGCAGGTGAAGAGGGAGTCCACTGAGGGGGAGGATGAGGGTCAGACAGAAGTGACCCCGCGGGGTCTGAGGCGGTAGGGTCGGCAGAAGGGGTACGGAGATCTCAGCCAAGTAGGCGCCCCACGGAGCGGTTGACATATGTGGTGCCAGGAGAACCGAGTGTGTTTTCTACAGCTCTCGGTAGTTATGTCGCTGCTTTCTGCACCTGGGTTGCATTTTGTGTGTTGCAAGAAGCATTGAGGAACTCTGGTAATGTCATGAGGCCATGACATTTGCTGGTGGGGAGAGAATGTACAAGATACTGTGTATGTAAATCAAAATGGCTTCTTTGTTTTGTTAAGAGTAGGGATGCTTCTTTGTATGATAAGTGCTTTCTCTCGCAGTTGTTTAGCAAGAGACTTGCTGATATCGGGATTGTATTCATTTCTTGACGAATAGGGAATGTCATTTTGTCTTGTGAGGCTGGGAGCTTGGGGGTTTCGCGGTCTTTTCAGGGGAGTCAGGAAGAGAACGCCGAGGAATGTGGACGTGCGCTGCATTGCTCGGTCGACCATGTGGGTTGTCCCAGGTGCGAGGACGTGGAGGTGGGAGGAAAGCGACGACGGGTCGAATGGTTCGATGGTTGAGCTCCAACGATGTGCACTAAACTGACTGAACTTTGATAATTTGGCGACTTTTACTTTATTTTCTTTTCTTTCATATATATTGTATTGCATATTACTCTTTTAGTTTTAGTACAATCTTTAAAGTGTATTCTATAACGGTATCTGGTGTGAGTTTGATATTGTGTGTGTGCGCGCGGCATAAACTTGATTCTCACAGCACCTACGCGTACGGGAGGTGGGGTTAGTGAGTGGTTGGATCTCCTTTTCCCCTACACATATACCAGCCTGTTATGCAAGTGTTACACAGGGTATTTCAAAATGATATTAGTAATAAATGCTACGTGTGCGGGAGTGCTTCAGTTACCACGTAGTGGCGCAGCCCCGCGGATGAGAGGGAACAGTGATGCGAAGTGTATACAGACAACAGAGATGGGAGGTTCGTTTCCTGATGAACTGAGCTGTGTCCATAACCGTCTGCATTTTTGCTGCGTTAGTCAACCTCCTGCTGTTAACATTTCGGTCATACCATTGATTCGAGACTTATCTATAGCTTTGAATCATAGTAAAGTTGAATCTTGCTGTACAAAAGCTTTATGGTGTGTTCATTACAGAGGAGGATTACACCTCTCTGGAAAAAAAAACACCTCTTAATTTGGAATCATCGGTAGAGATTTGTCTATAGACGGATGTACTACTTTGGTTCTAAAAAGAAATATTCCTCTCATCATCATGCAGAAAGGGTACTCTGGGAAGAAACAATGTTATTTCAATCCGCCATCTGTATGATCCATCCACAAAGTGCATTGTACAAAGATGGCCACTAGGGTCTCACTGTGTTCACCTGCATTCAGAGTTGTTAAAAATTCTAAATATAGTACGGTTCCTGTATCTATATTGAGTTACCACGCCAGTCGTTCGTACCCAACAAGACAATCAAATGCTACCTTCGCAGTCTAGCAGGTCGGAAGAGATAAAACTTGCCTTATGAGGTAGCAACTTTATTCTCTGTTCCTATATTTAGGTTACACACTGCGCTGCCATTAAGCTTTAGCAAGTGAATTCAATCCCCGTATATACCTGATTCCGTGTGGGTGGGAGCACAATTCAGTGAATGCTTACGAGATGCGAACATCACTTATTTGTTGTTTCCTTCTTATGTTCCCAGCGGGCTACTCAGTTATTTGGCCGCACAAATATAATATTTATTTTACATCGTTCTATGACCTGAACTTTTTTCTTCTTTTGAAACCGTTAATTAACACCTAAGACATTGATAAGACTAACGGTGAAAAAAATAACATAAATTTCAATATGATATTATCAAAATGTGCAATATTCATTCGTGAATGAACGCTCCAACAAACATACATATTGATACATACATTTACTATAGACACTACTTCTGAAATTTGCTTTTCTATGGAGTGCATTAAGAAACAATTGCCAGAAGAGGATCTGGCAATGTCGTGCACTCACGTGCTTTTCTATCATCTTCAGAAAGCTCTGTTCATTTTGCACGCAGGATATTCTACAATGCTACTAAATAATGATACAGGGTTGAAACGACGATGAAATGAGCTGACAATGAATAAGTTATGAAGCATATTTTATAAAATATCTACAGCATTTCTCATTTCTTGCTGAATTGGCCCGCTTTTGTGACTTTGCGATTCAAGAAAATGACAATCGGTCGTTTGTTAGTTTTATTCATGGGTAGATGGAAACCGAAAAAGAGAGACAGGAATAGACAGATATTGTTAATTAATAATAAGATGTTACATTTGGAACTTTTGCTGGCATGTAGAAGGGAAAGCATTATTTACAAGTGGAAAGTTCGAGGGGATTTGAGATGCAATGTGACCTGGGTGAACGAAACCAATCAATGATTCGCGATGGGAAATCTACACCAGCCACCCATCATTCAGACAAATTTTCAAGCAACAAGCGAGCTGTAGGGGTCATGAGTCGGCGGGAAACGAGGATGCCGATCAAGCGAATCAGCCATCAGACCAAAAGATACAAGAAGAGATTCTGGACATTTTGCCGATGAGGTCTGCTCCGCCATTTCTTGCTGAGACCATATGATATAATAGTAGAGGAAGTACATTCGGCCCATCGAGTCTGCTAGGCCATTGAATCATGGGCGGATCCAATTCATTTGGTCATGCCCACTCTACTGCCTTCTCCCAAAACCTTTCATGCCCTGTATAATCAAGAACCTATCTATCTCCACTTTGAGTACACCCAGTGACTCGTCCTCCAGACACTAGTGGCAAAAACATTCCACAGATTTACTAAAGTGATTTCTCCGCATCTCAGTTCCAAAAGGACGTCCTTCATTCCTGAAGTCGTGCAAGCAAGCAAGGAATGACGGCGCCGGTTGCTGGCCACTCTGCGCGTAGAGCAAACTGCCCTCTACACTATCCTGTACCCGAGGAACCCTTCTAAACCTCCAATTTGCTACATCTAGCAAGATCAAGAACACCCTGGCGAAGTTACTGACACAGCTGGAGATCATCGACGGGCCAGAATTGTTTCAAGACCAGACCGTACCTGGACCCGATCGGCGAGGCCTGGTCCGAGGTACACCACGTTCCCGGAGCCCCGCGGCCTACTAAAGTGTCGGAGGGCCTGGAGACATGGCCCATTCCGACCAGCACCTCTCCAAAGCAGACAACCACACAGAAGTGATGTCGGAGACCTCAAGACACCCCAGACGCTTCACCGGTGCGACCACTGTAGAGCCTCGTTGGTGGCTATCCAGAGCTGCCGGAAGTAAGGCCTCCGCCGCCGAGCTCGGAAATCGAGCCCGGGTCTCGGCTGGAGCGGAGAACTCCGCAACCGTGACACTGTTTACGGACTTGTTTCAGCCGGCTGCTCAGCCCTCCGGAAATAAGTGTCGGCTTTGGGGCCTGACACGATCGACAGCCCGGGCCCCCGATAGTTGGAGTGACAATGGAGCCTGCCCCGTCACTCGGCACGACCTGGAGCGCCCGACGACGCGACCCGCCGATCGATCCCCGCGGGACGCGTCCACCAACAGCAAAGAGCTGCCAACAACACACTGCATCGATGGAAACCTGGAAAGATGCACAAATTACCGAGGAAGCGTGGGAAAAGAGCTGGGCTGCTTGTCAGTTTGAAGCGGAGTGTCTTTAGGATCGCTCTGCCCACCATCCTACTAGCTAATGTGCAAGCCATACAGAACAAGGTGGATTTTTTTAAAGGGAGACTCACCTACTGCAGGGAGATGCAGAACTGCAGTGTATTGTGTTTCACAGAGACCTGGCTCTCTCCTGCCAGCCCCGACTGTGCCATCTGGCCAGAGGGACTTTCAATCCATCGGATGGACCGAACGGCGTCTTCGGGCAAGAGGAAGGGAGGTGGAGTCCGCTTACTGATCAATACTGCGTGGTGCTCGGACACAGTGGCACTGACAAGCTGCTGCAGCCCGGACCTGGAACATCTGTAGGTGAAGTGTCGTCCCTATTATTTGCCACGGGAATGCACCTCGGTAATACTGACACCGGTCTACATATCTCCCCCCACCCCAGGCGTACGTGGAGTGTGCTGTGAATACACTGTGTACCAACATCACTGAACTTGAGACCAGGTATCCGGAGGCTTTGCTCATTTCAGCCGGGGACCTCAGGCCAACCTCAGAAAAGCGCTGCCAAAGTTATACCACATGTCTCCTGCTCCAATACATGCTCGAATATACTTGAGCACTGCTACACAGCAGTCAAGGATGCCTACCGTTCCGTCCAGTGATCTCACTTCGGAATATCGGACCATCAGGCCGTACTGCTCCTCCCGGCTTACAAACAGAAACTGAAGCAGGAGGTCACAGTTTCAAAAGTGTTGTCGCGTTGGACAGAGGAAACGGATGAGGTACTCCGTGATTGCTTGAATTGGTGGACTGGTTAGTATTCAAGGATTTGGCAGCTAATCTCGATGTGTATGCCTCAGCTGTAATGGACCTTCTCTGGAAATGCACAGAGGACTGTGTGTCTCGCAAGACGATCCGGGTCTTCCCTAACCGGAGGCCTTGGATGAATTATGAGGTCCAGTCCCTTTTGAAGGCTAGAGCTGCGGCTTTTTTGTCCGGAGATACCAGTCGCTACATGGAATCCAGGCGTAAACTCCGGAATGTCATTAAGGGCGCCAAGAGGCAATATCGAGCCAAGTTGGAAGCCCAGGCTAAGCAGAGGAATGGCAGTAGACTATGGCAGGGTCCAGATGAGATGACTGGGCGCAAAAAAAAAAGGCTGGGAATATCATTAACTGTAGCGCTTCTCTTCCTGACAAACTTAACATATTCTACGCAAGATTCGAACAGAAGAGGAGCGTCTTCTGAGTCATCTCTGGATGAACTGGACCTGGTGGCATCAAGATTCATCGTCACCGAGGAAGACGTTAGAAGAGCCTTCCTGAAAATAAATTCAAGGAAGGCGATGGGCCCAGATGGCGTTTCGGGGCAGTTTCTCCGGGCCTGTGCAAGCGAGCTTGCTGAGGTGTTTGCTGACATCTTCAACTGCTCCCGGTTTCAGTCTAAGATCCCCTCGTGTTTTCGAAAGGCAAAGATAATCCCGGTGCCGAAGAAAAGCAAGGTGGCATGCCTGAATGAATACCGACCTATGGCTCTAAAATCAATTGCTATGAAGTGCTTCGAGCGATTGGTTATGGCACTCATCAACCATAACATACCGGTCAACCTCGACGCTTTGCAGTTCGCCTACTGGAACAACAGGTCAACAGCAGATGCCATCTCTCTGGCACTACATTCCTCCTTAGAACACCTGGAGAATAAAGACGCATATGTAAGGCTCTTTTTCATCGACTACAGCTCTGCCTTTAATACCATTATTCCAAATGAACTGATTCCTAAGCTCCGGAACCTGGGGCTCATCACTCCGATCTGCAGCTGGATCTTCAACTTCCTCAGAGACAGGACCAGGGCTGTAAGGATAGTGTACAAGCTCTCCTCTACAATCACTCTGAGCACTGGTGCCCCACAGGGCTGTGTACTCAGCCCCCTGCTGTACTCACTGTACACCCATGATTGTGTAGCCAAGTTTCCATCGGACTCAATATATTGGTTTGCTGAACGCACCACAATTGTAGGCCGCATCTTTGGTAATAATGAGTCTGAGTACAGAGAGGAAACTAAGAACATGGTGGCATGGTGCGAAGACAATAACCTATCCCTCACCGTCAGCAAGACGAAGGAATTGGTTGTTGATTTCAGAAGGAGAAGCGGACCACATGACCCCACCTGAATCCGTGGTGCGCAGGTGGAACAGGTGAAAAGCTTTAAGTTCCTCGGGGTGAATATCACAAATGACCTGACTTGGTCTAACCAAGCAGAGTCCACTGCCAAGAAGGCCCACCAGCACCTTTACTTCCTGAGAAAGCTGAATAAATTTGGCCTGTCCCATAAAACCCTCACTAATTTTTATAGGTGCACCGTAGAAACCATTCTTCTAGGGTGCATCACAACTTGGTAGGGAAGTTGTCCTGTCTGAGAACGGCAGAAGCTGCAGAAAATAGTGAACCTATCCCAGCATATCACACAAACCGATCTTCCATCCTGGGACTCACTTTACACCACATGCTGCCAGGATAATGAAGGATAATTCCCACCCAGCCAACACACTTTTTGCCCCACGTCCCTCTGAGAGGAGGTTCAAGAGCTTGAAAATACTTAGGGCCAGTTTGGGAACAGCTTCTTTCCAACTGTGATACGACTGCTGAACAGATCCTGACCGTACCTTCCAAATATCTGGACCTGATTTGCACTCCCTTACTTTCCCTTTTCTATTCTCTGATTATGACTTATAATATAATTTTTTTATTATATTTACTTCGATGTGTACCTCAGGGAGCGCAGAAACAAAATATCTCTGTGATGATTGTACGCTATAGTATCAATTATTTGGTGACAATAACTTATTTGTAAAGTGCCCTCTTTCCTAGAATCTCCTAACATGGAAAATAAATTTCCCATATCTAATCTTTTCAGGCCTTTTAAAATTCGGAATGTTTCTGTGCGATCCCCCCTCATTCTCCTGAACTCTGCAGAATTCAGCCCAAGTGCTACCAAACGTTCCTCATACGGTAACCCTTTCATTCGTGGAATAACTTATAACTTTTATAAATCTTCTCTGAACACTCTCCAATGTCAGTATATCCTTTCTAAAATAAGGAGCCCAAAACTGCACGCAATACTCCAAGTGTGGTCTCTCGAATGCCTTACAGAGTCTCAACATCACATCCTTGCTCTTATATTCTGTATCTCTAGAAATGAATGCCAACATTGCATTCGCCTTCTTCACAACAGACTCAAACTGCAGGTTAACCTTTATGGTATCTTTCACAATAAGTCCCGTTCCTTTGCATCTCTGCATCTTGAATTCTCTCCCCATCTAAATAATAGTCTCCCCTTTTATTCCTTCCCCAAAGTGCATAATCATACACTTTCCAACATTAATTATTTTTGCCACTTCTTTGCCCATTTCCCTAAACTGTTTAAGTCTCTCTGCAGGCTTTCTGTTTCCATAACACTATCCGCTCCTCCACCTATCTTTGTATCATTAGCAAATTTAGTCACAAACCCATTAATACCGTAGTCCAAATCATTGACAATCATTGTAAAAATCTGTAGTCCCAACACCGACCCCTGTGGAACTCCACTGGTAACCGGACGCCAGCCAGAAGAGCATCCCTTTATTCCCACTCGCTGTTTTCTGCCGACCAGCCAATGTTCCACTCATGCCAGTAACTCCTCTGTATTTCCATGGGCTCTTAGCTTGCTAAGTAACTTCTTCTGCGGCGCCTTGTCAAAGGCCTTTTGAAAATCCAGATACGCCACATCTTCCACGTCCCTTTTGGCTACCTGCTTCAATTCCCTCAAAAATTTGCAGTATTTTAGTCAGACAGGATTTTCTTTCCAGGATACCATTCTGGCTTTGGCCGATCTTGTAATGTGCATTCAAGTACTCCGTAATCTCTTCCCTAACAATCGATTCTAATGACTTCCCAACCACTGATGTCAGGCTACCGGGTCCATAGTTTCCTTTCTGCTGCCTCATCACCCTTCTTAAGTAGCGGATCTGCATTTTCAATTTGCCAGTCATCTGGTACAAAAATGTTGTACCAACGAGGGTGTTGCCTGGAAGGGGGAGAATGCCTTCTGAGAATCGGCCTTTTCTTCTTGGAGCCACGGCGGATGAGAGCTGACCTGATAGAGGTGTATAAGATAATGAGAGGCATTGATCGTGTGGATAGTCAGAGGCTTTCGCCCAGGGCTGAAATGGCTAGCGCGAGAGGGTACAGATTTATGGTGCTTGGAAGATGGTACAGAAGAGATGTCAGGGTTAGGTTTTGTAAACAAAGAGTGGTGAATGCCTGGAATGAGTTTCCAGCGGCCTTGGTGGAGGCCAAAACGATAGGGTCTTTCAAGAGACTCCTGAACAGGTACATGGAGCATTGAAAAACAGAGGGCCATGTGTAAGCCTAGGTAGATCAAGGGTAAGGACATGTTCGGTAAAACTCAGTGGGCCAAAGGTCCTTTAATGTGCTGTAAGTTTTCTATATTTCTATGTTTCTAATGCCAGAATCTATCGATTCTTCAAAAATTATCGTTAATCCCTCCGCAACCTCTCCAGATATTTCCCTCATACTCCGAAGGTGCATTCCATCATGTCCAGGAGATTTATCCACCCTCAGACCATAAGCTTCCTGAGCACCTTCTCAGTCGTAATTTTCACTGCACAATCTTCGTTTCCCTGACACTCTTGATTGTCCAGTATACTGCAAACATCTTCCACTGTGAAGACTGACGCACAATACGCATTCTTTGCATCTCTCATGACAATATCTCCAGCGTCATTTTTCATTGGTCCTATATCTAGCCTCGACTGCCTTTAACCCTTTATATACGGAATTAGTGATATACCAGACAGTGACAGTTAACTAAGACGAGTAACGGGGAGAGTGGGCCAAGCAATTGTAGATAGATTTTAACTCGGATATTTGCAAATATTGGTTCGTTTCTTTTTGCTCAGTTAAGCTACGGCAGAAATTGCGGAATAGACTTCCCTGGGCAGTCAAGTAGAACACGGTGACTGAGAGGTACAGGCACGTGATCTGTAAAATTGTCGATAGAGATGGACAGGCTGGTAAAGAAGTTGTTCACCATTGAACGGACAGTTCGGAATCAGAATCTGTATCACAATCAGGTTTGTTATCACCAGCATGTTTCGTGAAATTTGTTAACTTAGCAATACAATGATCAATACAATTATCTGGAGAAAGGGAAATCAGTAAATGCAATAGACTATGCGCATATTAATAGATTTTAAAAATCGTGCAAAAATAGAAATAACATATTAAAAAATTGGTAGTTTTGGTAGTATTCACGGGTTCAATATTCATTTAGGAATTGGATGGTAAAGTGGAAGAAGCTGCTACTGAATCGTATAGTGTGTGCCTTCAGGCTTCTGTTCCTCCTACCTGAAGGTAACAGTGGGAAAATGGCATGCTTTGGGTACAAGACGAGTACACAGAGCTTTGGTCGAGGGAAATACAACAGGACTGGATGTGGGACTCCTGGACAGGACAAGCGAACCCCAACAGAGGACGAGGGAGCCCCAGCACCGGGCTGGGCTAGGTACTCCTGGGCTGGGAGAAGCACATGATAAGACGAGAACACAAAGCCGTGGCTTGGGCAGGACAAGGACCTTGGATATGACTAGGATTGGACAAGACCCCGAAGCCATGGTCGAGGAAAAGACAGGAACGCAGAGCCTTGATCGTGGAACAACAGGAACGCAGAACACTGAGCCTGGGTCGAGGGAGGACAGGAACGCAGAACACAAAGCCTTGGTTCAGGGAGAGCAGGAACGCAGAACTCTGGCTCGAGGAAGAGACAGGAACATGGAACACCGAGCCGGGACCCTTCCTTGGGTAGAGGACGGGAGGGCCGTGACTTTTTACACAGAACGCTGAACACGAACGGACAGTTCAACGCTAGGTTGTGGCAAAACGACCGGACCTCCCTAGCGAAGGCGTGGACACAGACAGACAGTTCCAAACAGGGCGAGGCTCCAGGTAGAGGCAAGGCGAAGCAAGGCTCCAGGCACAGGCCTGGCAAGGGATAATCACCCTCCAGAATCTGTACCTAGCTTAACTCCCCCAACTCTTCTTCCACGTCAGCTGCCTCAGCAGTTGTTCAAAATTGAATACTCATCTCGTGGATAACTTACGGCTGTGGAGATCAGGACCTGGACGGATTATGGTAGAATAAATAACGGAATAAAATTCCATATTGCAGGAATTTAAAGTGGCCTAATAGAATAGATAACAAAAAAGTCTCATGGTCCAGCTTGCTGGATCATTGAATATGGAATGCAGGGAATAATCGGCAGATCAGGTTAGTATGTACAGGCAGATCAACATAATTAACACGTAAATTTACCTTCTTTTCTCAGAATTGTGTTTCTGGACTTCTGAACCGACATTCATAACTTATGAATTCAAGAACCTCCATTAACATCGAAATAAATAGGTACATTCTTGTGTTTTCTTTCCTATTTTATATGCCTATTTAAAAGGCCCACAGTTTTTGTTCAATTCCAACGAAACATCATGTCGATTCAAAATAGATATATTTTCACTTCTTGATTATAATTCTCCAATGCGAACATTTGCATGCGAGTCTCTGCAAGTTTCTGTAAAAAAATGTATGGAATAGAATTTTAATGCATTTGTCATTTTACCAAGAATGCCTTGTGTTTATGAGAACTAACACGCTGCCTGAGAATTGAATTTCACTCATGACTCTGCTGGTGGCATCATGGAAAGCTGTGGTCAAAGACAGCTCCTCTCTGAAACATATATGTAGCAGGCAGCATCTGGTAACACCTAAGAGTAGGACAATACGTTTAATTTAAGTAACTTATTGATATCGTGATTCTGTCAGCTAGATGTTTCTCAAGTTGTGCTGCAACGTCCATACATCTTGCTTCTGTGCTATGTTCATTCTGGAAATAAATATATGATAAAAATTAATAAACAGCTAATAATTGACATTTATGCGTGAGTCATTTTCTGAGAGCATTGAATGGAGAAGCCATTACTTTGCAGATTAAACCGATTTCGGGGGAAAGCATATTCTTTTCTGATTAAATAAATGAGGGACCGCAGCTAGTAGATATTTAGTTCAATTTCACATCGTCTTCCCAACAGACATCTTCGCCGAAATTCATTTTCCTGTGCTGCACTGGTGCGTCGTTATATTAAAAGCAGTGTTATTGGAACAAGGAACAGGTAGACAACATTACATCAAGTGGCAATGCCGATAGTCTCCTCTTGAAATAAAGTTTTCCATGATAGTTTGAAGACGTAAATGAATGGAGAAGTAAGGTCATGTCGCTATGTATTCGGCTCATATCAAGTTACGCCGTTAATTGGAAAGCAGGGTCATCATGGAAAACAGCTTTGCAGATGGTGCAATCCAACATTAAGCAGAAAACATCGGGAATCTTCTATGGAAAGAGGAAAATACACATCATTTCTCTTCATGACTCAGTGATGAACCTGAAGTGTTCACACTATTTCTCATAACAGTCGCTGCGTGGCTTGCTGAGTGTTTCCTATGATTTGCACGCAGTACTATCGAACGGTAGCTTTAATTTTGCAGTGACCTAACTCCAATTCATCTCCCTATTATCTATTAAAGAATAATCAACATTCAGTTGAAACATTTATCCTGAAAAAACCTTGTTGGAATAATTTCGGAATATCTTTGTAATGAAGGCAGAGATTTTATAAAGGATGATATCGTCCGGTGGTCAAAATTGTCTCACAAATTAGAAATCCAGATTTACAATCAATCATTTGTCCTAACCAGAGCTGTGCTTGGCATTTAAGAACGTCCTTATTTTTCTGAGATTGTCATGTATTCGAGCAATTGAAATTACAAACAAAACAATAGATCAAATACACAAAAAATAACAAAATGCCTTATACTTTCCTGCGCTTTTCCGCCCCAGTTACCGCTAAACAAATACATGCTGCTGAAAATAAAGAGATGTAGGGTTTATCTCTAAAGCAGTTAAAGCTAAAATTGTATCGGCAATGTTATTCAATTGTCACCTAAGAGCTACCACGACAATCCCAACCGTATTCAGACGCGATAATTTTTACTAGCCAACTTGTTTTTAAGTGTTTAGTAATCGGTCCAAGTTACTGCTCCATTCTTACATATCATGAAGAATGGACTAATGGAGAACAGAGAGTGGGTCATGGGTAAGTAATCACAGTCCTCTCATCTTTAGGATATATGGGTCGACAAAAAGTAATAACTGAAGGTCAAGGCAGAAATCTCGACAGAAAACTTACCTTCTGGAAATAGTGCTATCCGCCGCAGACACATTTTTGTCACAAATTACCTGTATCGTAAAACTGAGCTGTCTTTCATTAGAATTGTCTCTGATGATTCATTAGATCCACAGCAGGATAAGGTTCCCAATATCCATACCCTCTCCCCGACAATCTCCTCAACAAACAGACCTCAAATACATCCCTTGAGATCCAATAGACAAAATGTGTGCTACCTATGACTAACTTTACGCCCCAAGTAGCTACATAATTTCAGATCTGAGAGGACAGGAGATACAATTTAATTATGGTGACAAAGCTTCTATGAAAGCAGCATAACATCCCCACCGTTTCATGGAAATTCGAAAACAGAACTGCACAAAATGCGGGATATTTGACATGGTATTCAGAGACTTAACTCCGTTTGTAGGAAGCACATGGAAGCTCAGTCTTGTTTCATCTCCAACCAACATACCTTTGAATATCCTTTGTTCTCATTTTTAACTGGATAACAATTTATGCCCTGCCAGGTTAGGCACATGAGTGCGTGCTAACAGTTTTTTTTTCTATATTGGGTTAAAATATTTGCTTGATTGACTATCCTATTGTCTCGCGTTTACTTTGTGGAAATGTAGAAGATTCTTGAAATAGCAGCATTTCCCACAGTGGAGCTATTCATGTTGATTGGATTTAAAATGGAGCCTCGGAACTGCAATCCATCATTTGAGGCTCCCTCCATGCGCTTTTTACAGATTTTATCGCAGTACCTCTTGAATCTTTGTCATCATTAAACTGAATAACTTGCTGTTTCAACTCTTTAAGCTCTCTCTTCATATGATCAACATCCTACACCGGGAATCTATCTCTGTCACAGAGAGCATTTATTGCTGCTTTTCGCTGATTTCTTCGTGCGAGGTGGTCACAGCAGCGAAGAAATGTTGTGTATCCATGTACTATAGGGCCTACTTTGAAAATTAAGCAGACTATAATCTGTCACTGGAATAAACTTATGAAGATTTCACATTATATGCTTTTGTTTCATGAAACTTAAGCATTTAAATTGCATGAAAATTGCTGAAGCAATAGGCCGAATACGCGACCATAGTCGTTGCTCTTTGTCATCAATGCTCAGAATCTAAAATCATACATTGCACCGGAGACATATGCATGACGACGTCCGAGGGAATGTACTCGCTGTTCAAACCAGGCTCCTTCATCAATTTCCTTTTTGTTTTCCAATCCCGACATTAAGCAGTGGTTCATTAGTCGAACTTTTATAACAAACCCCTGAAGGAAATTATCAAGAGAAGCCATCATTTCAGTTATTTAATACAGTCACTACCCGACACGGCTTAAAGCCTTTTGGCTGTGTGACCGAAACTGCTTTCATCGCTGCGGTGAGAAACCAGCAGGGATCTATTTGCCCGAAGGTATATGATTGAAATCGAGAAAAAAGCTGCAAAGGTAAATTGTAATGAAGAAATGTTGTTACTATTTTTGCACGTCTGTCTTATTAGACATTCTTCAAATCTTAAGCGGATTTCCATCTTTACCATCAAAATGCTCAGAGTACAGATTTGAATTTCTATCCCAATAAAAATTTGGATAATTCCTGAATTCAGCAAGAACGCAAAATTTGCAGCAAAATCAAAAAAAAACACTAGAATAATCATGCAAAAATTTTAAGAGTTCTTATTTCCCTCCCAGCCCAGGCAGAGTTTAAATCTGAACCACATTATTCTGCTTTACGGAGGCGTCATCCTACGTCATGTTTACATGATTAATACATTTCCTGACGAAGTCCTTTTCCTCCATCATTTTTTTTAAATACCACTTGCATTGCTGGAATTGGTCGATTCGATTTCTGTAAGATGTCGGAGAAATTGACGGTTTCGTACATGGCGCTTCTGGCTATTACTTGGCTAAGTATGCTGATTTATACATGCCGCTTCCGAACTGAATATTGTATTTTAGAATATTTAATCCTGGGTGCCCGCAGCATATTTGTTTGCGGTGTTTCAGCTATTCGTTCGTCTTTGGCTCTTAGATATTCAGTGTCTTATGTTTTTTGTGTTTGTTTTATTCACTGTGTTTAACTATTATTGATACACTGGCTTATTTTTCCCGCTGCCAGCAACGTTACTGCAAGCAAGGTATCTCAGTTCCCTAGGGACCTGGACGTCCCGGGTGTTGCGAATGTTACCATGTTCTGCAGGTTTCCAATATCAGCAGATACTGTCGACGTTCGTTGGTGGAGGGAAGGCGAGAAGGCATTTTTGCAAAGGGACAGCAGAAGACATTTTACTGTAGAAAGAAGAAGGGGAACACTTGTACTCTGGAATGTCAAAGTCCCCGACTCGGGAATGTAATAATGTGAAGCAAAGTATCAGGAACAATCTTCCGGGAGAGGAAGTGGTAACAAGCTCACTGCGTTTGGTAAGTATGGTAGTTTGGAGATTTTCGGCTTTGTGCATTTTACATGAAACTTAGTGATGAGGGTAAAGCGAAATGATTCTAGTTGATAAAACAACGGCGAGAATACATTTGTTTCCCGTGTTAAAATATACCCCAGTCCAGAGATTCTAAATTCAGAATTAAAAAGAACAGAAGAATTAATCACATTTCATGTAGCAAACCTTAGTTGCCTAATAAAGTTAATTTTGTTTATCTTATCGTACTTCCCTGGCTCTTTCCCACCACTGTTCTTCCTGCCCTATTCATCGGCTATCTCCCAGTGAAACCTAATGTCCAAGATTAGTGATACCTTTGGATTTTACCCTTATTATTGCGAAGTTACTTTGAATACAATGAACTAATTTTCAATAAAGGTTAGGACTGCTTTACAACTAAGAGGCTGAAATAATATTAATATTAATTGGAATGGCTGGACTTGTATAACGAGATTCGTCATCACAGAGCACGCAAAATATGAAAACATATAATCTCTATCAAAGAGTCTGTATTCAGCTGTACAATGCTCAATTTCTGCATCAACACGTAAAGAGGAATAACACCCAGTTCCAAACGAATTAATACCAACATCAAGTAACAATTTGCCGCATGCACTGCAAATTGTCAATCCAAACTTTGTCATGCAGGATTCGCAAAATCCATCCTTTTTCGCCATAGAAAGTGGGGAGAAATATAGACCTCTGAAGATCGAGGTGAAGGGTAGAGAGTCGAGCGCAAACCCACATTCAACACTTCCGTTGGCAGCTCTTTCCACAATAGTATCACCGTCTGATTGAAGACGTTTCCCTTGATGTTCGCCTTTAATACTTCTCATTTCACTCTTCAGCTATGACTTCCAATTACATTCTGACCCAACCTTAGTGAATGAAGCAGGCTTGCATGCACCATATCTGTATCCCTATAATTTTGTATACCTCTATCAAATGTTCGCTCGTTCTCTTACGAACCACGGAAAAAAATCCTAAACTGTGCTTTCCTCAAAATTCATGTCCTCAAATTCATACACATCCTTGTAAGTTTTCTTTGTACTAATTCAATCATATTGATAACTTTAACGCTGATAGGTAACCAGAACTGCGAACAATATTCCAAATTTGTTCACACTAACGTTTAATACAATTTCGGCATAACCTCCCAACTTCTACACTCAATACTCTGATATATGAAGGCGAATTTGACAAAGCTATCTTTACGGTACTATCCACCTTTGACTCTACTTTCACTGAGTTATCAATCTATATTCCAAGATCATTTTATACCCCACTCCTCAATACCAGTCTCGTTCACTGTGTATATCGGAGACTGGTTTGTCTCCTCAAACTGCAACAACTTACCGTTACATTCAGTAAATTCTGGAAAGGGCCAGTGAGTGAGTGGGCCAGCGACGGAGTGGAGATTTGAGGCTTTGACTCGAGAGGCTTCAACGAAAAGAGGCAGAGGACGAGCTTGTTCCCAGTTAGTCTTTACAATGCCTCCAGAGACGGTGATGTGCCTCTCCTGTGAGATGTGGCAGTCTTCACGGAACTCTCCTTTCCGGCAGAGTCTCATCTGCCAGAAGTGCTTGCAGCTGGGCGATCTGGAAGACCGTGTGAGGAATCTGGAGCAGCAACTGGATGACCTTCGACTCATAAGGGAGAATGAGACAGTCATAGATGAGAGCTACAGGGAGGTAGTCACACCTAGGCTGCCGGAAGCAGGTCGTTGGGTGACAGTATGAGGGGGAAAAGAGAAGGAGAGTAGATAGGTAGTGTTTAGCAACTCTGCAACCATTCCCCTGAATAATAAGTTTAGCATCCTGGATGCTGTTGGTGAGGACGACAGACCAGGTGTGAGCCACGGTGGCAGGGTCTCTTGCACTGAGTCCGACCACGTGGTGCAGAAGAATGGGAACGAGAAGAGAGCTGTCGTCATTGGAGACTCTATATAGTCAGGGGAGCAGGCAGGAGATTTTGTGGACGTGAGAAGGAAACCCGCATGGTTTGTTGCCTCCCGGGTGCCAGGGTCCGGGATGTCTCTGACCGGGTGCATGACATCCTGGTACGAGAGTGAAAGCAAGCAGAAGTCGTGATACATGTTCGGGCCAACGACATAGGCAGGAAGAGGGATAAGGTCCCGAAGTGTGAGTTTCGGGAACTAGGCAGAAGGTTGAAAAACAGGACCACAAGTGTGGCGTTCTCAGGATTGCTGCCAGTACTACGTGATAGTGATAGTAAGAATTGGAGGAGATGGCAGTTGAATGCGTGGCTGAGGAGTTGGTGCAGGGGGCAGGGTTTTAGATTTTTGGACCATTGGGATCTCTTCTGGGGAAGGTGGGACCTGTACAGATTGGATGGGTTGCACCTGAACTCGAAGGGGAGCAATATCCTTGCTGGTAGGTTTGCTAGCATGGTTCGGGAAGGTTTAAACTAATTTGCAAGGGGGATGGGACCCGGAGCGATAGAGCAGTGAAAGAAGTGCATGGAGTAAAGCCAGATCTAACATATAGAGAGTCTTTGAGGAAAGAGAAGCAGAATAAAGGGTGTAAAGGTAGTAAGATAGAAGGGCTAAAGTGTGTGTACTTTAATGCAAGAAGCTTCAGGAACAAAGGTGATGAACTGGGAGCTTGGATACATACATGGAATTATGATGTCGTGGCCATTAGAGAGACTTGGCTGGCACCAGGACAGGAATGGATTCTCAATATTCCTGGATTTCAGTGTTTTAAAAGGGATAGAGAGGGGGGAAAGGGGAGGAGGGGTGGTATTACTGTTCAGGGATACTATTACAGCTGCAGAAAGGGTGAGTAATGTAGCAGGATCCTCTTTTGAGTCAGTATGGGTGGAAATCAGGAACAGAAAGGAAGCAGTTACTCTACTGGTGGTATTCTATCGGCCCCCTGGTAGCAGCAGAGATACCGAGGTGCAGATTGGGAGGCAGATATCGGAAAGGTGCACAAATAACAGTGTTGTTATCATGGTGACTTTAATTTCCCTAATATTGATTGGCACTTGATTAGTTCCAAGAGCTCAGATGGGGCAGAGTTTTTTATGTGTGTCCAGGATGGATTCCTGTCACAGTATTTTGACAGGCCGACTAGGGGGAATGCCATACTAGATCTCGTATTAGGTAACAAACCGGGTTAGGTCACAGATCCGTCAGTGGGTGAGCATCTGGGGGACAGTGATCACCGCTCCCTGACCTTTAGCATTATCATGGAAAAGGATAGAATCAGAGAGGACAAGACAAGTTTTAATTGGGGAAGGGCAAATTATGAGGCTATAAGGCTAAAACTTGTGGATGTGAATTAGGAAGATGTTTTTGCAGGGAAATGTACTATGGACATGCGGTCGATGTTTGGCCAGGTGCATTCAGAATTGGTTTGCCTGCAGAAGGCAGAGGGTCGTGGTGGAGGGAGTACATTCAGATTGGAGGTGTCCCATAAGGATCTGTTCTGGGACCTCTACTTCATGTGATTTTTATTAACGACCTGGATGTAGGTGTAAAAGGTGGGTTGGCAAGTTTGCAGAGGACACGAAAACTGGTGATGTTGTAGATATTGTAGAGGATTGTCGAAGATTGCCGAGAGACATTGATGGAACGCAGAACTGGGCTGAGAAGCGGCAGATGGAGTTCAACCCAGAGAAGTGAGAAGTGGTGCACTTTGGAAGGACAAACTCCAAGGAGAGTACAAAGTAAATGGCAGGGTACTTGGTAGTGTGGAGGAGCAGAGGAATCTATGGGTACATGTCCATAGATCCCTGAAAGTCGCCTCACGGGTCGATAGGGTAGTTAAGAAAGCTTATGGGGTGTTAGCTTTCATAAGTCGAGGGATACAGTTTAAGAGACGCGATGTAATGATGCAGCTCTAAAAAACTCTAGTTAGGCCACACTTGTAGTATTGTGTCCAGTTCTGGTTGCCTCACTATAGGAAGGATGTGGAAGCATTGGAATGAGTACAGAGGAGATTTATCAGGATGCTGCCAGGTTTAGAGAGTATGGATTATGATCAGAGATGGAGAGAGCTAGGTCTTTACTCTTTGGAGAGAAGGAGGATGAGAGGAGACATTATGGAGGTGTACAAGATATTAAGAGGAATAGACAGGGTGGGCAGCCAGCGCCACTTCCCTAGGGCACCACTGCTCAGTACAAGAGGACATGGCTTTAAGGTAAGGGGAGGGACGTTCAAGGGGGATATTAGAGGAAGGTTATACACTCAGAGAGTGGTTGGTGCGTGGAATACACTTCCTGAGTCAGTGGTGGAGGCAGATACACTAGTGAAGTTTAAGAGACTACTAGACAGGTATATGGTGGAATTTGAGGGGGGGGGGGTTATATGGGAGGCAGGGTTTGAGGGTCGGCACAACACTGTGGGCCGAAAGGCCTGTAATGTGAATGTCCCGCAAAACCAATGCTGGATACAATTCACTCATTCATCCTGAATACCAAGTGAACGTTCTTGATCAGCCCCCCTCCACCATGCAGAACTTGTCCAAAGCTCTTGCTAAAATCCATGTTGTCCATATCCACTGTTATCCGTCCTCAAGATCCATGGTAACCCGTCCTAGAAGCTTCTTAGGATTGGTTAGACATAGCCGACCTTGCACAAAACAGTGTTATCTATTCCCAGTCAAGCCCAGTCTATCTAAATATTCTTCAGATTATCTTCCAATAAATTGCCCACTCCTCTACAATATCGATAATATCCTGGCTTATTCCGAGAGTCTATCTTGAACAATGGCAAGGCTAGAGACATAATTAGCGATCGAACTCTACCAAAATCGAAAGGTCTGAAAGTAGGTAACTCACCTAGACCACATCATGTACATCCCAGGATTCTGATAAAAGTTTCTCATGAGATTGTGGAGGCATCGGTAAAGGTCATTCAAGAATTACAAGATTCTGGAATGGTTCTGGTGGACTTGAAAATTACAAAAGTCACTGCACTCTTCAGGAAGGCAGAGAGGGAGTAAAGGGAAAATATAGGCCGGGCAGTCTGACCTCATTGGTTGACAAGATGTTGGAGTCCGTTATTAAGGATTAGGTGTTAGGTTATTTGGAGTCACATTTTAAAACTCCCCATTGTCCACAGGATTTCCTCAAGGGGAAACTCTTGCCAGACAAATCTGATTGAATTATTTGAACGATTGAAAAGCAGGATAGATAAAGATAGGCAGAATCGGATGCTGTGCACTTGGGTTTTCAGAAAGCCTTTAAAAAGGTACCACACACAAAGCTGTTTGACAAGCTACGAGCCCAAAGTATTACAGAAAAGATTCTAGGGTAGATAAAACAGTAACTGGTTGATAACAGACAAAGAACGGGAATAAAGCATGCATTTTCTGGTTGGCATACAGTGTCTAATTGTGTTCCACAGGGCTCTGTGTTCTCACCGATCCGTTTAAGGTTATATGTCAATGATATGGATGATGGAATTGATGGCTTTCTTGCATAGTTTTGCAGTCGATATGTAGATAGGTGGTCAGGCAGGTTATTTTTAGGAAATAGAGAGGTTACAGAAGGAATTAGACAGATGAGGTAAAATAGACGAAGATATGGCAGATGGAATACAGTGTCGAGAATTGTGAGGTCATGCACTTTGGTCGAGGGTATGAAAGTTTTGACTATTTTCTAACTGGAGAGAAGATACAAAAACATTGAGGTGCAAAGGAACTTGGGAGTATGTGTGCAATATTCACTACACGTAAAGTTTCAGGTTGGGTCTGTGATCAGGAAGGCAAATGCAATGATCGCACTCATTTCAAGAAGACTGGGACACAAAAGCAAGGATGTAATTTTGAGAATTTATAAAGCACTGGTGAGGCATTGCGGCGGATTGTGAGCAGTTTTAGGCCCTTTATCTTGGAATGAATGTGCTGAAACTGGAGAGGGTTCAAAGGAAGTTCACGACATTGATTTCAGAATTCAATAGCGTTTCATATGAAGAGCGTTTTATGGCTCTGGGGCCTGTTTTCAAGAGAATTCAGAAAAAAATAGGGCTGACCCTATTGAGGCATATTAAAAGTTGAAAATACTTGATAGTGCGGATGTGGAGAGGATGTTTCCAATGCTGGAAGAGATTAAGACCAACGGACGCAGCCTCAGAATACAGGGGCATCCTTTTAAAAAGGAGAGAAAGAGGAATGCCTATATCCAGAGTGTATAGAACCTGTGGCATTTTTTTGCCACATGCACCAATGGAGACCAAGTTTTTATGGATACTTACAGCAGAGGTTGATAGATGCTTGATTGGTTAGAGCATGAATAGCTACGGGGAGAAGGCAGAAGATAGGGGCTGTGCGGAAAGTAATATATATTATGAAATGGCAGAGCAAACTTGGTGGGCCAAATGGCTTAATTTGGCTCCTATCTCCTATCGTCATATGGTCTTAAAACATTAGTTATACTCTAGTCCTCCGGCACTTCACCCACGGGTAAGGACATTTTGAACACCTCTATCGGGACCCTTTCGTTGTCTGCATTGGCATCCAACAAGCTCCGAGGGGACACATTGCATTGTTCTGGGGACTTATTCCACCTAATTTGCCTCCCGGCTGTAATCCGTAAATGGGCCATGCCATTACTTCTGTGCTGCCTTAATTGTATACTCTCTGTGTACGTCTCCCGAATAAATGCGGATGGAAATATACAAGATATCCTTCACCACCACCCCGCCCCCATCTCTTTTGGCGCCATGTATTGTTGAACCCGCTGATCTTCAAATGGATCCATTTTGTCTGTCGCTATCCCTTTATGCTTACTTTATCTGCAGAAGCCATTCGTTTTCTTTTTCACCTTAGAATTGTCCATCACCGAGAACTTGAGAAGGCCACGAAAGTTGAAGTCGGTATAGGCGTGGGAAGTGGAGTCAGGCAACCGTGAGCTCCGGGTGGCTATTGTAGTCAGAGCGAAATCCTACCTGCTGTGATAAACGGATAAAGCAATCTAAATATTGAATCTCCCCTGTTAGACACAGACCATAGCTGTCGGGGAATCCGTGGACGTTTAGAAATCTTTAAAATTGGGCTCACGTTTTAGCAAACTTTGTGCATGTTGAAACTGAGGTTATTCAGTTCGTGTTTAACTCTCTGCAAGGCATCATTTCCCCAAGCGATCCTATATGAGTACCAAGTCACTGTCGACAGTTTTGCTGCAGGACTTCAGACTTTAGAAAGAATAAAACTATAGGATCAACGCACTTAGTATCAATTTGCATTTGTGTTTCTGGTTGTTTCACAGAGTACAGTTCCAGGAATGCTTCACATTCCTGGAAAAACTCTATTACTGACTGTCTATGACTAGAAAGCTGAACCCCCAGACCTGAAACACTCCCTAGGCAGTTGAGCTGCCAGAATATTCAACTCCATGTGCATTCGTACTATAGAAATCTGTGATATTTTGGGTTTTGTAGCTCAGTCTTGATACGAAATGAAAAATCCAAAAATAGCCAGTTTTCCAAAGCTAACTCCTGCTGCAATCTTAACTGTGCAATAAAGCTCAAATAGCATTCAAAAGTGAACATCTTCAGCACTTCGGACCACTTAGCTTCGCCGCCGATGTGTATTCTCTGAACTCTTCCTTTCATCCTTCTCCCCAACTGACTGTTTTTTATTTTGATTATTTTGTGACTGTCAGTGGTGGATGGTAACTACACAAGCTGTGTTTGACTATATGTACTCTATTTTGAAACCGGGTCCCTGAAGAACAATGTTTCAATGTTTCGCTTAGGGGGTGTGTGTGTGTGTGTGTGTGTGTGTGTGTGTGTGTGTGTGTGTGTGTGTGTGTGTGTGTGTGTGTGTGTGTGTGTGTGTGTGTGTGTGTGTGTGTGTGTGTGTGTGTGTGTGTGTGTGTGTGTGTGTGTGTGTGTAGTTTTAGCAACAATAAGCAGAACATGAAATTGAAAGAATTTATTAAATACTGGTGGGTAACCCATTGGATGGTTAAAGTGTCATGCTGGTTGCTGAGGAGATAAAGGAATCTACCTGCACTGAAATGGATCGAAAATACCCAATATTACTTTGTTTTTACTGAAGCTCCTCCAACTCCATTGGAAATTGTTCCTTTTGGAGGGGTTTTCCTCTCCTCGAAAAGTTCTTTGTAAAACAGATGCTTTCTACCCAGAGAAAATCGAAATCGTTTGGCAAAGAAATGACAAGCAAATTCACACTGGAATAGAAGGTGTGACAAACGAAGCGTGGATGGTTTACACGAAGCTTTTAGATTATTGTAAGTCACGCAGTCTACCTGGGGAAAATATATTTACACCTGCCTACTGTCGCAAGTCTCCCTAAGGGAGTCTGCCGGTTTCAGCTACATAGTGGAGCAAGGTAAAATGGTGTCATGATGAAGTCATGATGTTGGACCTCGGCCTTAAACGACGACACTTTAGATCTGCCTGATTGGCTGAGTTCTTCCAGGATTTTCTGTGTTACTCTGGATTTCAGCATGTTCAGAATCTTTTGCGCTCAATATACGCTGGAAGAGCTTATATGTCATCGTGGTGGGGTCGATGTGATCTTAAGAACAGTAACTTAACAGCTCCCCAAACACGGAAGAATGACTAATTTTGAAGCTTAGAAACTGACAGTGAATACTCAACTTGTAAGGGGATCAAAAACTAACCTGTTTTTTCCGTTAGATTAAATCGTGTAGGACAAATTAAAAAATTAAATTCCTGCAGTATTTGTAAAGTAGCAAAGTTCTGAACTTTTACAAAAATTGCGACAAAGCAAAACTTAAACTGTATATCTCATCGTGAAATCACAAAGGCGAAATTTGCATTTCCTCTCCTATGATATATTTTCCGATATTGTGCAGTGAGATTTGAAAGCACCCTGTAAAATATTTGACATTGTTGATTCTCATGTGTGCATTTGGTTTTAGATGTATAAATGCTTCACAGTTTCTTGTTTTCTCCCTGTTGATTCACAAGGTGTTGATACTAAATTAATTCTGGCACGTGCAGTGGGCGGATCGGCAATTTTAGCTCTGATAATAGTTTTGGTGAAAGTCATGTTCAAGAGATCGCACGGTAGGGACTCTGATCGCTGAGAAATTTCTCCTCTATTCGTGCAAGATAGATGCGCTAAAGGTATTTAACTTCAAAACGAAATCTCATTACAGCATAATTAGACAGGGATTGAGAAGTTCGAACCGGATTACATAAATAATAATCAGGCACAATTGAAGCTGGATCTTAAAATGCAATAATTCCACCAGTTCACTCGCTCTATTTATGTGTTGTATTTTGTTCATAAATGCAGTTATATCCTTCTGGAATACTTTAAATGTCATTTTCAATGCAATGGTGGAACCATATTTTGAAGCTTAAGCAACTTCGCGTAGGTCTATGCTTACTGTGACTGTGTAAAGAACGTTGACGAAGTCTTTCAAGTCAGATTGATTTTAATTTCCATTTTACCGACAGTATTTAAATGTAGCACGGCCTCTCATCTGCTATTATCATTTTATACCTTCATTAAATGTTGAAAACTCTTCAATATAGTGTTATGACGTTAATGCACTCGATTATGACAACTGATACCACACAATGCTTTCAGAAAGATCCGTAAATTCAGCAGTTCCTTTTACGCGATAAATTCGATTGGTATCAAAGGAAAAAATGCCCAATTTTTACATTGGAAATAATTTATTTTACTTTTCTTAAGCGATTAGCACAAGATCTTTCGACAGATGTCAGAATGAAGAGACGCCAGGTGAAGTGCCTTGTCTTATTTCAGAGTGGCATATACATATAGCAGGGATATAATAAATTTATTTTTTCTTACATTTGGGACGCAGTAAGGACGAATGAAACTCTCCGACAGCTCATTATTTTGAAGTGTATATCCAAGATGTATTTGAATATTCCTGTTTAATCTGCTTCCTATAGTATTTCAGGATTCCACACCATTTCATAACTGGCTGCATTAAGATGAACGGTAATATATACCAATGGAAGTTAGGCTGTTAATCGTTCTTTGTGTGATGAAAAATTAGGTATAAATCTAAGACTGTGATGTTTTTGATGTCAAATGTCGGCTTACGTGAATCACGGTACAGAGGTGAATGGCGAAATACAGTACACGCACGAATCATTTCGCAATATGCGTTACATTTGATTTGAACTCAGAGTAAGCAAAATGGAAAATGCAACGAAATCTTGTTTTGCAAATTCATGCAGTTTTTTAACCCAGATTCCCAACAAAGATCTATACAGCACTGCATAACCTGTAATGGAATAGAATATGTGTCCAATAAACCGTGTAGTATCTGGCGCATAATGCTACCCATATGTTAACGAAACTCCACAAGGCGCCCGCTGCTCCACGAGGTAACGCTGAATGATTATCACCTCAATTTGGAAAGAAATGCCTGAAACTTATATATGTATTGTCATCTCCCATTTTGGATTTAATCCAACAATTAAAAATCTCTAACGACATCTTGGGAAAGAGAAAACGTTGTCCTTTCAGACTGAAAACCCATCCCCAGAAAGTAACGTAAACGTTAATTGTTTCTCTTTGCTCTGGTGTTTCCTAACCTACTGAGCTCTTTATTTGTTTATTTTAATTCAGAGTTCCAGCAGTTCACTGTTATTAAATTTGTCCAACCTGGATTCTCCTGATAGCATATATTAAAACTTTATCGGTTGTATACCTATCTGTCTGGAACTGGATACGTCTACTTGTGTTCCATTACTCACCTTCCCAATTTTAGCGCATATTTTTACTCTTACGTAACGGTATTTGCTGCAGCAACTTTTCATATCACCAAAACAAGGCTGTCAGATATCACTGGCATCATAATAGTAGTACTCCGTTGAAACTTCTATCAGCATTAGTATCACTTCTGGAAATGAAGGATGGCTTCTGAGAGTAATGTCTAAGTTGAAGCTGGAACGTTGAATGTAAAGTATTTACCGTTGCTTTATTGCTCTAGAACGCACTGTTATTCTTTCAGCCAAAACAAATGCTATTTTACCCGTTTACTGTAACGCACATGTCCAATTGCTCTACTTATTTAGATTGTAATTTAATTGACTCACCAGCAACACCAATCAGCTCAACAGCGGGTAAGATGCCCCTTCCGTATTTGCAAACTCAGTTAATCCAGGCTGGAGCAGTCCATCTGGTCTTGCCATTTGTACAAATTTCTTTAACCAAGATAATACGAGTTTGCAGATCACAGATACTAATTAGACCATGGGTACAAAATCTGGTCACGACAATAATTACAATAATTTGACGGGGTGGATGATGTAAACTCATCGGATAAAGCCTATGCACTAAACTTGGAAGGGCAGAAGGAATATGACATAAGAGATGAAAAAAAAGAGATGGCATGACCTGAGAATTTATAGGCTGGTTATAAGTAATTGTTTGGAAACCTAACGTAAACGTAGCGACTTCCAGCCTGCAATGGGTTTGGCATCCCACGTCATTATACGCGGACAAAATGTTTTCCAACTATTTTTAATCATTTTCTATTATTAGAAATTCCGAAGCAAACTTAGATCATGATCACTGACCTTTATATCAGTTATCAACACTAAATAGTTATTTTTACAACAGACTGAACAAGCTTCGTTTGAGCACCCCACTGCCTATGTTGCACTAAATATGAGGGAGAGCAAAGGATCTCGCAAGGATCGACAAGTAGAAGAGAGCATTATCTAATATCCGGTAAAGCAGAGAATAACATATGAATTTGCTTCAGATCTATAACACTATAAAAGAGCCGTCCGGCCCAAACAGTTCTTGCCGCCCAATTATACCCATGTGACCAATTAGCCGGCTCACGACTACATCTTTGGAAAGTGTGAGAAACCCCGAGCGCCCAAAGGAAGTCATACGGTCATGGGAAAACATACAAACACACCATTTAATCGGGCACGGGAAGTAAACCTGGATCACTGCTGCTTTTAGTAGTGTTACGGTAGCCATTCGCTACCGAGCCAGGCCAAACATACAATAGGACCATAAGATATACAAGCAGAAGTAGACCATTCGGCCGATCGTGTCTGCTCCGCCTTTTAATTATGGGTAGATTCAATTCTTCCACTCATCCCCACTCCTCTGCCTTCTCCCCATAACTTTTGACTCGCTGGCTAATGAAGAACCTATCTATCTCTGCCTTAAATATACCCAATAACTTGGGCTCCACAACCGCTCATGGCAACAATTTCCAAAGATTTACCACTCTTTGACTAAAGTAATTTCTCCCTATCCCCGTCTAAATGGACGATCTTCAATCCTGAAGTCGTGCCCTCTTGTCCTGGATTCGGCTGCCATGGGAAATATCCTTGCCATATCTAATCTGTTCAGGCTTTTTAACATTCGGAATGTTTCAGTGAGATCCCCCCAACCCTCATTCTCCTTAATTCTAGGGAATAGTGCTCAAGAGCTGCCAGAGGTCCCTCATACAGTAACCCTTTCATTCCTGGAATCATTCTCGTGAATCTTCTCTAAACCCTCTCCAATGTCAGCATATCCTTTCTAAAAGGAGCCCAAAACTGCAAACAATAATCCAAATGTGGTCTCACGAGTCCTTTATAGAGCCTCAAAATCACAACCCTGTTCTTATATTCTTTACCTCTAGAAATGAATGCCAACAATGCATTCGCTTTCTACACCACGACTCAACCTCGATGTTAACCTTTCGGGTATCCTGCACAGGGAGTCCCAAGTCCCTTTGCAACTCTGCATTTTGAATTATTTTCCCATCTAGATAATATTTTGCGCGTTTTGGTTATTCCACCAACGTGCATGACCATACACTTTCCAACATTGTATTTAATTTGTCGATTTTTTATCCTCTCCCCTGAACTATCTAAGCCTGTCTGCAAGCTCACTGTTTCCTCAACACTACCCGCCCCTCCACCTATCTTTGGAAATTTAGCTAAAATCCATTAATCCCATAGAACAAATCATTGACAAGCATCATAAAAAAAACAGTGGTCCCAACAACATCCCCTGTGGAATTCCGCTGGTAAGCGGCAGCCAGCCAGAATAGGATCCCTTTATTCTACTGTTTGTTTTCTGCCAATCAGCCAATGCTCGACCCATGCTAGTAATTGCTCTGTAATTCCATGGGCTCTTATCTTGATAAGCAACGTCATGTGCTGATCTTGTCAAAGGCCTTCTGAAAATCCAGGTAAACCACATCTCCTCCATCAGTTTTGTCTACACTGCTTGTAATTTCCTAAAAAAATTACAATAGGTTAGTCAAGCCGGATTTTCCTTTCAAAAACAATGCTGGCTTTGGCCTATCATGTCATGTTCCTCCAGGTACGCCGTAATCTCATTCCTAAACATCGATAACAATATATATATATATAATTATCCCAAAGAAGATTAATTTTACAGACCTGAGCAGACCTTTGTCACAGTACCATTTACAATGAACATCCTCGAAATCGCATCGCATTTTCTTCCATCTGGGTGGAATCCGACCTGAAGACATGAATATTGATTTCTCTGACTTTTGAAGCTTAGTTCATCATCCCCCTTCACTTTTTTCTCTATTACTAATTCTGGCTCCCTTTCACCTCCTCTCTTTTCCTCATCTGCCCATCAGCTCCACTGGAGCCCCTCCGTCTTCGATTTCTTCCTTGGTCCACTTTCTCCTCAGATCAGCTTCATTCTTGCACCCATTTCCTTTTCCACTCATCACCTTCTAGCTTCTACTTCCTTCCATCCCGCATCTTTATCACACCTTCTTACCAAGCTGGTTTCTCCTATCACCTGCCATCTTGTATTCCTTCCCCAGCTTATTCCAGCTTCTGACAACTTTTTTTTGCTGTTCTTCATGAAGCCCTTCAGCCAGAAAGATCGGCAGTCTATTTATAGCATACATGCTGCCTTATCTACTGATTTGTATCTGCATTTTGTTATATTCTTCAAGATTTCCAGCATCTGCAGCATCCCTCGAGATTATCTGTTTCCCCTTGCTTTTCCGAATTCAATTTCATATGTAATTTGAAAACGAGGAAACACTAAAAAGCATTAAAGTGGGAATAACCATCCTTTTTAACGCCCATTATCAGTTCTATAATTAACACGAATATCTGATTACAACCGAGGAAAACTGAACCAACCGAACATTGGTATTATTCATGGAAATACCGAAATGTGACAAAGTTCATATGAATGAACAAAGTGCCAACGTCCATTCTATCAGTTGTGCGGTATCAACTGATGAGAGTGCCTGTGTGCATTTGGAGGTATGACTGAGGAAACACCCATAAAATCTATAGACTAAACAGTTTGCGGTTATCAGTGACATATAACAACAAAGTGCGCTTGTATTTTGAGTTAGCGAAATATTTTCTACTATGCCTTCTTCCTTAAGGAGTTACCTACTCTCCCAACTCGATTTTGTTAAACTTCATTGCAAGTAATGAAAGAAACGCTCGTGATTCTACAGGCTCATGGAGCTGAAATACCATATGAATAAAGAAAAAGAAAAAAATGTTGATATTGATTTTGTGTAAAACGGCAGAAATCTAAAATCGTTAACTTATGAGTGCATCACTAAGTTATTTTGCAATTTTTGATTCGATTTGTTCAACTCATTGGAGTCTTGATTAGTTGATGTTTTTGAAAGATTTTCGCAGAATAAAAGAAATGGAGCTGACAAACTGACTTACGCTGCTCTGTAGCTTCCTAATTCCAAGAACACCAGAGCATCCAAACATCAAAACCAACATACATTGTACGTAGATGTAACTACATCAAAGAAACTGTGAAGCTGAGAATCCAACTGCACTTTAGAGCTATAGACTGTCAATGAGTGCAGGCCCGAGGCATTGCTTCGTTTTTTTGTGTGAAAAAAATCGCAACATATTCTCGCGATAACATCTATGTGTCTGAATATTAATCGGTAAATGTCGTATGATTTTAAAAAAACAGTACTCTTCTGTTTAATGTACATTCACGGCTTGCTGCGCAAAATTAGCAGTAAAATATAACTGCACTATCACATGCAAGGAATAGAAATCCCAGGGCACCCAAAAGGCAAGAGAAATCCATTGCAACATGTGCACCTGTCCCAGCCCACATAGAAGCAGGGGAGGTGCGCAATTGGTCACATTAAACGAAATCACGTTTAGCCTAATCATAAAATTTCATTGCAATACTGGACGTTGGAAAATAGATTTATATAGGAAACACCTGTCTAGATGTGTACCCTCGGAGAGTATGGTGCTTTGGACAGAGCTCCTCGGCGATTAGTAACTGCCCAATTGCCCAAGGGAATAAAATAAATTTGAATTATGCACAGGATTTATTTGGCCAGTAATCGTAAATTGATGCATTAATTCCGGACCAGGAAGATGTATGTGTGGAACAACAGGGTGAGCATCCTGGTAGGATAATACATTATTGTTCCTCATCAGGTCAACGTGGTTGGTGGATAAGGTGCGGGAGTAAGGAAGGTAGTGAGTAGGTAGAGGGAACATTGGCAGTGAAATAAATTCTCTGTCTGATAATGCAAACAACAATTTATTCCTGAAAGAGTTTAGGCAATCCCGAGAAATCCGAAAAATAATAGAAATGTACACCCAATGGAAACAAGAATGGGCCGCTCAGACCTGTTCTGTTGGTTATACCGGCTGGGATAGATTTCCCTATGAGAGTCGTTCATTCACTTCCTTCTCCTAGGTCACTTCACATCACAAATTCCGTCGATTTCTCCACCTTTAAATTATGTTTTGATATTTACTATCAAATAAAGTCGCAAAATTATATCTTATTCGTAATTGACAGGATCTTTCTGCTCTTATCTTTCTTATTCACTTCTTCATCTCATTAAAACACAAACAGCCATTGGTCATTTATCTGATGAACAAGGTGACAAGAGTAGACTACTTGCTCAAGCAAGTGTGAAGTGCTGGTGATATCTTCTAAAGTGCTTTTCAGGATGCATTTACTTTCAGCTCACCTCAACGTCGTTTCAAACATCATTACCTGCTCGCACTGGAGAATACCCTTTACAAAAAAAGCAGCACTCTGTAATACCAATAGAAAAGCACGTGTGTTCTATATATATATATATATATATATATATATATATATATATATCTGGAAAAAATCAGTATACTCTAATGAAGAAAGAAAATAAATACAATAATAATATAAACGATAGCGGGTTCAGTGGTTTTAAATACTTGTAAAGTACAGACAGTTGTATACTCTCGAAAATTCCTCAAACCTTTCTTGCTACTCTTCCAAACACGCCGCCACACCATCCCACGAGCTTGGTTCTACCTATCACTGGTCGCACCCTTTTTCATATTAATATATTGAGTATCTTCCCTCTACACTCTAAATCCCGAGTCTCCAACTCAAAACATTAAAAAACCCGCATGCACTCACAGGCACTGCCTGGCCCATCGACTTCGTCGGATGAATTCCTTTAATGTCAATTATTATTTCACATGTTCATGGATGCCTGTAATTATTCCGAGGAACAACGGAGTTGATTAGTAATTCCAAGTAAACACGATATCTTTTCCTCTAAAACTTTACGTGCATATATTTAAATAACTTGTTAAGATCGTGTTAATTTCAAATAATAATACTCATTTTGCATACACGTGAGAATTTCAGTTAATTACCCAAGTTGCTCATTAATCAATGCTACCTGCGTTTTGATGTCTCTTGTTTCCTTCCATTTTGTTCGGTTTTTCATTCTAACCAGGACGTCCATCGAGTTTTCATTTCAGGTTTTACTGAACTTGGTTAATGTTCTTGCCATTCATGTCTTTTGCCACGAGCAGTCTTGTGGCTCTGCAAGTCATGTAGATTTGTGTACTGCCGAAGGTGCGTCTTTCATTGCGTGTTTCTCATTAAAAGCACAAATCAAGTAATATAATTGTTCTGGCAGAATGTGTGTTTGCAGTTTATATTTGGGTGACAGACAGGAAGGGGAAACATCTAAGCAGCAAGCACTGAGTACACTGTAGCTATCCCCCTCAACAGCAGGTAAACCACTTTGGGTACTTTTAGAGAGAATGACCTATCAAGAGAAAGTGACGGCTGTCAGGTCTTTGGCACTGAGCATGTCCCTACGACTAAAACGGAAGCTGGAAGGGGTGGGGTGGGGAGAAGATGCGAGCTGTGGATATAGGCGATTCTTCTGCAGAACAGGAAGGAGTTTCTGTGGACGAGAACGACATTTTTCGATGATGTTGCCTCCTGGGTGCCAGGGTCCAGGTCCAGGTCCAGGTCTGTTCCGCCATTCATCATGAAGAAGAGACATGTATATATTTAAAAAAATGTACAGGAAAGATCCCGGCTGTGAAGACACCTGCAATGACTCCCTCATCGATCTAGAGCCGGACATTCCGGAAATGGAAGTCGGATGGGTGATAAAAAAAAACATTGCCAATAATAAGGATGCAGGATGTGACAGGATTCCAGTTGAATTTTATTAAACTTTAAAAGGCGATGTTGTGTAAAAGTGCTGCATAGAATTTGCCAGCAAACCTGAAAAACCCAACAATGTCCTTTAAACTGGAAGAGATCATTCCATATCCCAATTCCCAAGAAGAAAAATATAAGGGAATGTTAAAATCACCGGACAATATCACTAATTTCACATGCCAGCAAGTTAATGCTAAATATCATGCAAGCAAGACTCCAATAATATACGGTTTTAGATGATACAGCGGCACCAGTCTCCATATTACTACTCTACGCAGGATAATGGAGAACTCGAGCGAATTCCAGAAAAAGTATTTTTCTATGTTTTGTTGACTACTCTAAAGCCTTCGACAGTGTTGACCATAACAAACTATAGCAAATTTTTAACGAAATGGGGATACCTGGACAACTGATCTGCCTTATGAGAAATTTGTACGAAGATCAAGAAGCAATAGTTAGAACTGAACACGGAACAAAAAACCGGTCAAGATTGGGAAGGGACTATGACAAGGCTGCATACTATCACCCTACTTATTTAATCTATATGCTGAACATATCATGAGGAATGCTGGTCTAGAGGACTCAAATGTTGGAATCAAAATTGACGGGCAAAATATGAACCAATCGGATATGCAGATGATACTAGTCCAATGGCGGAAAGTAAAGAGGATCTGAGGAAGCTTCTAATCAAAGTGAAAACAGAAAGAGGAAAAGCTGACTTTCGCTCAATATGAAGAAAAACAAGATTACGTCGACCATCCCTATTAACTCAATGATAATAAATGCAAAGGAATTGGAAACAATGACGGATTTTGTCTTCCTCCGTTCAAAGATTTCTATAGATGGTAACTGCAGCCACAAAGTGAAACGGTGCTCACTTCTGGCGAGGGCAGTATTTGTAAATTGAGATAAAATACTGAAGAGCAGAGATATAACATTCTCTACGAAAATCCATATAGTCAGGTCTATGGTATTTACAGTTCTGATGAACGGCTATGAGAGCTGGAGTATTAGTAAGGTTCAATACAAAGGAATCAACGCCTTTGAACTTGGCTGCTTGAGGAAAGTGTTAAGAGTTTGTTAGACAGCAAGAAATTCCAGCAAGACAATACTTGAAGAAATACAATCAGACTTCTCATTGGGAGGCTTGATTACGAGACAGAAGTTCAAATATTTTGACCAATCATGAGAAGACTGAATTCCGTGAAGAAAACTGTCATGTTAGGTAGAACAAAAACGGTAAAAGAAGTAGAGGGCGACAGTAGCTACAATGGGTAGATGATATTGCTCAGACAATGAGTAGGATCTGGGGGCATCTTAGAGAGGCAGTTTCCAACAAGAAGGTTTGGTGGGCAGGAGTCCATGATGTCACGAAGAGTCGGTCTCGACTTAACGACTGAACAGTAACAACAAAATTGACAGCGGCAGGGGAAAAGTTATTGGAAGATATTCCAAGGGATCGGACATAAAAGTTAGCGCATGTTGCCAACATCGACCTTACAAAGCATTTCACAAGTCCCACATGTGAGGTTGGTCAAGAAGGTTCTGTCGCTTGGCATTCAAGCTGAGGGAGTAAATTGATTTGTCAAAGACTATGTGGCAAAAGCCATAAAATAACATTACATGTTTGACTCTCCGATCGGGCAGGTCGCAGGGATCTGTGCAGAGTCCGTTGCTGTCTGTCATCTATATTACGGATCTGGATGATAATGTGGATAGGTAGATCAGCAAATTTGTGGACTAGAATAAAATTATGTGTGTAGTAGACAGCGAGGAATGTTTTCCTCGTTGCAAAGGGATCTGAATCAGCAAGAAAAATAAGGTGGAAAATGGCAGTGGGAATTTACTGTAGACAAGTACGAGATGTTGCATGTCGGTGTGCCAACCGGGGTACGTCTTACACGGTGAATGACAGGGTACTGAGGAGTGTGATAGAACAAAAGGATCTGGGAATACAGCTGAATAATTTGGTGAAAATGGCGTCACGGGTAGATAGGGTCGTAAAGAAAGCTTTTGGCACAAACACTTCCAGATGTTACCATTTGGGAAACTGTACCGCAGCATAAGAGGCCGGACCAACAGTCTCCAGGACAGCTTTTTACACCAGGTCATCAAACTGCATAACTCATGTTGACACAACTGTATTTCTATGTTATATTGACGTTCTATTTATTACAAATTACTATAAATTGCACATTGTGGATTTAGACGGAGATGATCTTGTATTTAAATATGAAATTAAATTAAATTCAATTCAATTCGACTCAATTCTATCTTCATCAATGTGTTTTGTTACACCCTCAAAAAATTCAATCAGGTTCTTAAGGCATGCCCAGCCCTTGACAAAGCCAAAGCCATGCAGACTATTCCCAATCCAGCTATGTCTCTCCAAATACTCACAAATCCTGCCTCTCAGGATTTTCTCCAACAACTGTTCGATCCCCGAAGTAGGATTCACTGGTCTATAATTTCTTGGGTTATCTCTACCTCCTGTCTCGAAGAAGCAAACAACATTTGCAACCTTTCAATCTTCTGGTATTTCTGCTGTCCCTATTCAGAATACCTTACTAAAGCTCCAACACATACTCTTTCTTAATGTCTATAATCTCAAGCGTTCCAGTCCGCTGTAATTCATCCCCACATTTGTCAAGATCCTTTTCACTGACGAATTCTGAAGCAAAGTATTCGTTATGTACCTCCGCTACCTCCTCCGTCTCCATGCACATGTTTCCACTCTCACTCCTGATTGGTCCCATTCCATCACGGCTCAGTCTTCTGCTTTTCCAGATACTTGTAGAATGCCTTGGGATTTTCCTTAATCCTGCTCGCCAAGGTGTTCTCATGCCCCCTTCTAGCTCTCATAATTTCATTATTGAGCTCCTTCCTGCAGCCGTGTAATTTTCCAGATGGTGCAATTCATAACAAATTCATAGATTACATGAAATAATATCCGTTTCAGGTCAAAGAAAACAAGATTGTCATTTGGTGACAATAATTTGTTCCAGACTAAGATGATTTAGAAAATACATTTGAGAAATAGTTGAATGTCCTGCCCCTTTATTTAAACGGTATAAATTTTCTTCATTAGGACTCGCAGAAACACGGGAAAAAATTTTACAAAAATTTAAATTCGCATAAAATGTAGGAGCGCCGGGGACTAGATGTACCTTACTCGCAGGAATTGAACAAAAATCCTTGTACATTAAAGAATGTGAAAGCAGAAGAGAGATACCATAGAAAAGAGGCTTATGACGGGACACACGAATGTGCAGTGAATTATATAGCTTAATCAGCTGGCAAAGATTTAGTCTAATTTGACATCCTGTTCGCGACAGACAGCTTTGTCGAATGCCCTTTTCATGTGCTGTACTCACCCATCTTATATAAAAAGCAGTGTTAAAGGGGTAAAGAACAGATAGAAAAATGGCACGATGAGATAATGCCGAGAGCTGCCTTTTATTCAAAAAAATTCCACGATGCATTTAAAGACGGTTGAAAGCGGAAGGAGGGTCATGCCCCCACGTGTTTATCGCATATCACGTTAGGCGGTTAATGGAAAGCAGGGTAATTGATGGAAAACAGCATTGTGAAAGTTTGTAAGCTGAAATTAAGCAAAAAACATGAAGAAGCCTTGGCCCTTTAGGAACTTTCTCCAAGGAGGGGACAATACGAAACATTGTTATTCATGTCCGAGTGAAAATCTATCAACTTGAAGTGGTAAGACGATTTCCCTGTCAGCCAATGCAGCCGAGCCTGTAACCCCTGCCCAATTGTATCAAACAGCCGCATTAATTTTGCAGTCCAATACAGCTTCTTAATGTCTTAGCAAAAGAGTAAAGAACATTCAGTCGAAATGCATATAGTATCACGAGAGGCTGGATAAACTTGGGTTGTTTTCATCGGGGCGTGGGAGGCTGAGGGCTGATCCGATAGAGGTTTACAAGAATATCAGAAGCATAGATAGTGCTTAGAGAGTATTTGTAGTCCAGGTTTGAAACGTGAAATGAAACAGAAGGTGAGAGGAGGTGGGTTCAATGGAGATGTGAAAGGAAAACTTTTTTACTCAGAGAGTCATAGATGCGTGGAATGCCCTCCTTGGTATGGTGATGGCGGCAAGTATGGAAGCTGAAGGAATATGGAAACAACTTTGTTAGGGACGATTAGTGTTTGTGTGTTTTGGTTTGCTTTTTAGCTGGGTCGGCGCAGCATTGTGGGTCGGATGGTCTATTCCTGTGCTGTTCTTTTATGGCAGGGTTTCCCAACCTGGGGTGCCCGCACACCTAGGGGGCGCAAGATGAAATTTCAGGGGGTGCGACAAAGAGAGCCTTGTGTCCTTGAGTGACGAGTCACGAGTCATCACTCAGCCAGCTGCTAGTGTGCCTGGAGAAGTTGTAGTAACGTTTGTCCCAAGCACAATCCAGTCTCCCTCTGCCCGAGTCAGTGTTGAGGATTCTCATCAGTGTTAGCTGGGAAGTTACACGGCAGAGTTGAGGAGTCTTATCGGTGTTAACTAGAAGGATATATCTCAGAGATAAAAAACATCTCATAATGTCAAAATCTTTATACATCCCGCATTAACCATCGAGTAACGACCTCGCATTAAAACCAAACCCTGCAGAAAATAGCTAAATTATTCAATTATAAATTTTTAAAAAGCCGCATTTTGATAAAAAGCAGTTGAAGTCATTCATTCGTATTTGTCTCATTGCATTAAAGAGGTTTTGAATTTCAAAGGTTTTTTTGTCTTAAAAGGGTTTTTTGTTGAATCGTTGAGAATTTTGGATTGTGTTAGTTGTGGAGGTATCATGGTTAGCACCGAGGACTTTGAATCGTGAGATGGGAGTTCATATCGCTGGTAATAATCGGAAATAGGTGTTAAATTCAGTAGAGAGTAGCCTAATAAATATCGTCGCGTCCCCATAACAGAGGTGTTGAACATCAATTGCACATGGGGCCAAAACTCAAAGCACACTTTAGGTCGCGCGCCGAACAGAATAAACATTTATTGAACACACTAAAACTAAACATTTTTGAACATAAATATGAATAAAAACAGACAGGGATATTATTCCAGAAAAAATAAACTGAAACTTTAAATAACTTAAATATTTTGCTCTCCATAAAAATATCTCCTGTCAGTATTATACAAGTTAGAAATATGAGCATGCTGCAAAAAAACCCTGAAAATATAAATAAAATTTGTGCTTTTCAGCAAAAGTTAAAACAACAACAAATCAAAACACTCAGTTTTCTTTGCTCTTATACCGTTTTGTCAGAGCTGGATGCTTGGCATCTTTTCTTGACAATAAGTTCGTTTAGGTTTGGTGTAAGGTTCTGTGTTGTGGAGATTCTCAGGATGGACTGCAGGTGTTCATCAGTGAGACGACTCCTGTGTGATGTTTTGTTAATCTTCATCACTGAGAAAAGCTTCTCACACAGGTATGTGCTACCAAACATGCACAAGGTTCGAGCCGCATGTAGACGGAGCTGAGGCATTGCTTCAGGAATGGAGCGAATAAACTGTACGGGCACTGCAGTGTCGTACTTTGCCTTTAGTGTCCCATTACACTGCAGCTCTATCAGCTCCATCTGAATCTGTACAGGTGCAGTTTCCACGTCGACGGCAAATGGGTTGCGAAGCAGCTCGAAATTATTTTTTGTGCTTCAAAGTCACCAGAGCGCCGTGCGAACTCAGTGCGAAGTGGGCTCAGTTTATCAGCAAAGTGCGCATTTGGGAACATCATTGTGCCGACCTGGTTCTGCATTACTTGGCAACAGGGGAAATGAGGCAAGTTGCACTGGTGCATTTATGTCTCCCATAAGAGCAGCTTCACTTGAAGTGCCTTCACTGCATCATACATGTCAGTGATCATGCGGCCACGTCCCTGGAGCTGAAGGTTCAAGACGCTGAGATGTGTTGTTATGTCAGCCAGAAACGCCAACTCACATTTCCACTTTTCATCCCGCAAAACTGTGGAGTCTTTTCCTTTACTGTCCATGAACTGACAGATTTCCTTGTTGAGCTTAAAAACTCTATTCAATAGAACTTCTCCCCGACTCAGCCAACGCACTTCCGTTTGATAAGGAATGTCGGCAAACTCTGAATCTATTTCCCGCATAAAAGACTGAAATTGCCGGTGATTTAAACCTTTAGCTCGGATAAAGTTTACGGCTTGTGTTACAGTGCTCATTACATGTTCCATCTTTAGGACTTTACCACACAGCGTTTCTTGGTGTATGATGCAGTGATATGTTGTTAACTCACCAATACAGTTCTTCTCCTGCAACTTTACCCGCATCCTTCCCACTAGTCCACTTTTTTTCACCGCACATCGCCGGTGCTCCATCTGTTGTAAGTCCAATAAGTTTGTCCCAGGGCAATTTCATGTAGGTTACACTTTGACATACATTTTCAAAAATGTCTTTTCCTGTCGTTGTCCCGTGCATCGATTTAATGTTCAATACTCCCTCTGTAACGCACAAATTGGAGTCCACTCCTCGGATGAAGATAGCCAGCCGTGCAGTGTCCGTCATATCAGCACTTTTATCCACAGCAAGCGAGTATGCAATAAAGTCTTTGCTTCTTTTAATCAACTGTGTTCTTAAATCAGTGGCTATCTCACAAACGCGATCAGCAACCGTATTTATACTCAGGCTTACATTAGCCAACAGCTGCTTTTTGTCTGGACACACGACGTCACACACCTTCATCATGCAGCTCTTCAGAAACTCTCCGTCGATAATTGGCCGGGCTGATTTGGCTATCTCCTCTGCCACAATAAAACTTGCTTTCACAGCAGCTTCACTTTGTGATTTTGCTCTGGTAAAAAACGTCTGCTGAGATGTCAGATTCTTCTTTAACTCTTCTACTTCCTGTAGCTTCTGCTCTGCGTTCAGGTTTTTCAGCTTATCCTGATGTTTTGTCTCGTAGTGCCGTCTGAGATTAAATTTCTTAATTACAGCCACATTAGCTCCACAAATAAGACACACGGGTTTACCGGCAATGTCAGTAAACATATACTCAGCAACCCATCGGTTTTGAAAGACTCTTTTTTCAGAATCAACTTTTCTCTTCGCCATTGTTAGGGGTTAGCTTTGACTTCAGAATAGTGTCAACAGACGCTTGACGCGGGAACGTTCCCGGGTAGCCTATCGGCAGCTGTTGCTCTGCATTATGGGATATGTAGTTTGTGTGTTATCAGCGCTTCATATCGCCGGGCCATTAATAATTAAAATAATAGATCTATCTAAAAAGATCTCGCGGGCCGGATATAATTGTACGCCGGGCCGGATATGGCCCGCGGGCCTTGTGTTTGACACCTATGCCATAGCATTTCCACCTGACGATTTATGTTGGCATAACTGCAGTTAATATCATAATATAATATTCGGAAGCGTATTTCTCCCGATACTTTGCTATAGGCGTCACAAGTGAATCTGCAGATGCTGGAAATAAATAAATAAAAACACAAAATGCTGGCAGAACTCAGCAGGCCAGACAGCATCTATGGGAGGAGGTAGAGACGACCTTTCCGGCCGAAATCCTTCATCAGGAGTGAAGTAACATGGGATGGTCGAGGGGGGCATAAGACGTGGGAGGAGGGAAGAAGTTGAGAGCTGGGAACTGATAGGCTGAAGTGACATGGGCTAGGGGGAAGGTGGAGAATTATGGGAAATAAAAGAGAAAGAAAGGTAGGGCTGGGGGGACATTATAGTGATGGGAGAAAAAGAGAGAGAAAGAGAACCAAACTTAAATTATAGATAGGGATGGGTTAAGGGGTGCAGGGGTATCAACGGAGGTCTGTGAGTTGAATGTTCATGCCGGCCGGTAGGAGGCTACCTAGGCGGGAGATAAAGTATTGCTTCATTAAACTGCGTGTGGCCTCATCTTGACGGTAGAGGAGGCCATGGACAGATATATCGGAGTGGGAGTGGTCTGTGGAATTGAAGTGTGTGGCCACAGGGAGATCCCGCCACTGCTGGAGGACTGAGCGCTAGTGTTCGGCGAAACGGTCTCCCAGTCTGCGGCGGGTCTCCCCAATGTATAAATGGCCACATCGGGAGCACCGGATACAATATATCACCCCAGCGTCTCTGGTTGAGTAAAGCAGTCATCCCTGACTTAGTCAGATAGTTTTTCTCATATTAGCTCATATTTTTCTCTTTACCTTTAACCCTTCATCACGTCCAAAAGAAGGAAATGGAATGATGACTATGTGTGCTTTGGTTTTACTTGCACAATAAGAAATGATGGCTTACAAAAACCCCAGTGTATTCTTTGTAGCGTTGTGTTTTCCCATTCAAATCTGAAGCCATCCAAGCTTCATGAGCACTTCAAGAACAGGCATCGCGGAGCTGATGTTGAAAGACATGATGTTGGGTATTTGAAAATCAAAAGAGCTCGTTTTGATTCACAAGGAACTGTTGCAAAATTAGGTTTCGTTTCTGTTGAAAATCTACTACTTCTTGCTTCATACCAACTGGCATATAAAGTGGCCAAATCCAAGAAGCCCCATACAATTGCGGAAGATCTCATCAAGCCATGTGCACTGGAAATGGCAATAATTATCCTGGGCAAAGAAGCAAGAAAAGTATTTGAACAGGTGCCCTATCAAATAATGTCATTCACCACCGATTTAGTGATTTAAGTGAAGATATTTTGGATCAAGTCATCTCAGATGTCAGAGCTAGTCCTCTTAAAACCTCTATTCATTTGGATGATTCAACTGATGTCTCCAGTTGTTGTCAACTCATCACATTAGTGAGGTATGTCAATGATGGTGCTGTGAAGGAAAAGTTCCTGTTTTGTAAAGATCTGAAAACAAGCACAACTGCAAAGGATGTGATGCAGCTGGTAAAAGATTTTTTACCAATCATGATTTAGATATCAAAGTCATTGGTTCTGTTTGCACTGATGGGGCACCTGCAATGTTTGGAAATAAATCTGGCTTTTCTGCATTAATGAAAAAGGAGAATCCAGACTTGCAAGTTACCCATTGTTTTCTTCATCGGCATGCTTTGTCATCAAAAACATTGCCTCCCAACTTGAAGAAAGTCCTTGATACTTGAGTGAAGATCATCAACTGGATCAGGGGGCGTGCTTTGAACCATTGCATCCACAAATCATTTTGTGAGGATCTGGGAAGTGAGCATTCAGTTTTGCTTTTCCAGACAGAAGTCCGTTGGTTGTCACGAGGACACGTTTTAACCCGCTTCTTTGAACTGCGGGAAGAAATCAAAGATTTTTGGAGGAGCATGAATGTGATCTGGTTGGGGCAATGGAATCACAGGAATTCGCCCAAATGCTGGCTTACTCAGTTGACATTTTCAGTCGTATGAATGACCTGAGTGTTTCTCTTCAAGGAAAAGGGATAAGCATATTGGAGGCTTGTGAAATGTTGAATGCCTTCAAACAAAAGTTATGTCTTTGGCGTCGAAGGATGGATAGATGCAATCTCTCAAATTTTCCTTCACTAGAAGAGATGGTTGATGACGCTGGATCCATAACTCCTACTGTGCGTGAAGAAATTGTGGCTCATTTGGAAATGCTGTCAGCATCGATTGATGGGTACTTTGCTGCCGGAGACCCGAAGATTTCAGAAGAATTGATCATAGATCCATATTCCTACAATTTGCAGAAAACGTCAGATGATTAAGGACTGAAGGAAGATCTTATTGATTTGCGGAGAAATCAAGTTCTTAAAATGCAATTTGAAAGAAAGACTTTGGAGGAGTTTTGGCGTGCAGCACTGGATATGTTCCCAAGACCTGGTGCAAAAGCACTCCATGTCCTCATTCCATTTGCAATAACATACTTGTGTGAATCTGGATTCAGTAATCTTTTGTCAATCAAGACAAAATCTAGGAAACGCCTGAATCCACAAGCAGACCTGCGGATCGCAGTCAGCTAGAAAGTTCCACGTTTTGACAAAATCATAAACGGAAAGCAGGAACAAAGCAGTTACTGGATTTCATGTTCACAATTGGGATTGATTTTACTGTTTACAACTTTTTCTGAATAAATTATAATCTGACTGCTCGATTTATATTTGCATTTTATGCACAGAGTTAAAAGCTTTTTTTTAAGTTCAATTTGTTCACCCGCAGTATTGTATGTGGTTCAAAGCTTAGAAATTAGACATTTTCATCTTCAATTGTGATATTACTCTTGTAGGGGGTGCGAAAATTAATCAAACATTTCCTAGGGGTGTGGAGCATAGAAAAGGTTGGGAACCACTGAATTAGAGGGTATTTCATAATTATATTTAAATAGATTCCAAATTATGTTAGCAATGTTTGCGGGAGCGCTTCAGCTACCACGCGGGGGCAAACCCGCGAAGATTAGAGGGGACAGTGATACCAAGTGTATACAGACTACATAGATGGGCGGTTGGATTCCTGCTGAACTGAGCTGTGTCAATAACCTTCTTCATTTTTGCTGTTTTAGGCAACCTCCCACTGTCAACATTTTGGGTATTAATAATAAGATATGACATTCGGGACATTTACTTGAATGTAGAAATGCAAACAGTATTTATGAGTGGAAAGGTCAAAGTGATTTGAGATACAAAGAGACCTGGGTGAACAAAGCCGATGAATGATTCGCGATGGGATAGCTACCCCAGCCACCCATCATTCAGGCAAATCTTCAAGCAGCAAGTAGGTAGAAGGGGTCACAGATAGGCGAGAAAACGAGGATGAAGATCAAGCCAATCGGCCATAAGACTATAACACCATAAGATGTAGGAGCAGATTTTGGCCATTTTGACGATGGGGTCTGCTCCACCATTTCTTGCTGAGACCGTCAGACCATAAGAACTTAAGATACAGGAGCAAAAGTAGTCTATTCGGCTCATTGAGTCTCCCCCGCCTTACAATCGTGGGCTGATTCAATGCTTCCATCCTCACCCCACTCTCTGACCACCCTCGAATTTCTCCGCATCTCTGCTCTAAATGGACATCCTTCAATCCTGAAGTCGTGCCCTCTTGTACTAGATTCCCCTAGCAGGAGAAATAACATTTCCGTATCTATTCTGTTCAAGCCTTTTAACGTTCGGAGTGTTTATATGAGTTTTCCCCTCGTTCTCCTGAACTCCAGGGAATACAGCCCAAGACATGTCGGACGTTCCTCTTGCGGTAACCCTTTCATTCCTGGAATCATTTTTCTGAATCTTCTCAGCACTATCTCCAATGTCAGTATATCCCTTCTAAAATAAGGAGCCCCAAACTGCACACAATACTCGATCTACTCTCATGAGTGCCTTATACAGCCAGAACATCACATCCCTTCTTTTATATTCTATACCTCCAGAAATGGATGACAACATTGCGTGCGCCTTCATCACAACCGACTCAACCTGGAGTTTAACCTTTCGGGTCTCTTGTGCAAGGTCTCCCAAGTCCATTTGCATGTCAGCATTTTGAATTATCTCACCATCTAAATACTGGTCTGGCTGTTTAATTCTTCCCCCAGACTGCATGACAATGCACTTTCCAGCATTGTATTTCATTTGCCCCTTCTTTACCCATTCCCCTATACTATCTAAGTGTCTCTGCAGGCTCTCTGTTTCCTCAACACTACCCACTCCTCCACCTATCTTTGTATCATCGGCAAATGTAGCCACAAATCTATTATTGCCATAGTCCATATCGTTGACGTGCGGCATAAAAATCAGCAGTCCCGACATGAACCCCTGTGGAGCTCGACTGGTAAGCGGCAGCCAGCCAGAATAGGAGCCCTTAATTCTCACTCTCTTTTTTAGTCCAAGCAGCTAATGCTAAGAACTTCCCTGTAATTCCATGGGCTCCTATCTTGCTCAGCAGCTGGATGTGCGGCACCTTGTCAATGGCCTCTTGAAGATCAAAATACACCACGTCTACTGCATCTACACTACTTGTCATTTCTTCAAAGAGTTGCAACAGGCTTGTCAAGCAGGATTTTTATTTCAGGAAACCATGCTGGCTTTGGCCTATTTTGTCGTGTGCCTCCAGGTCCTGCGTAATCTCATTCCTAACAATCGAATCCTACAACTTCCCAACCACTGATGTCAGGCTAACAGGTCTATAGCTTCCTTTCCCCTGTCTCCCACACTTTTTAACTAGCGGAGAAACATTTACAATTTTCCAGTCATCCGGTACAATCTATCGATTCTTGAAATATCAATGTTAATGCCTCCGCAATCTCTCCAGCGACTTCCGTTAGAAACTGATGCTGCATTCTATCAGGTGCAGAAGATTTATCCACGCTCAGCCCTTTAAACGTCCTGAGCACCTCCTTAGTCGTAATTTGCACTGCATTGATTTCATTTCCATGACACTCTCGAATGTCCGGTATTCTGCAGCCGTCTTCCACTATGAAGACTGAGGAAAAATACGCATGCAGTTCCTCTGCCATCTCTGCCTCTCTCATTACAATATTTCCAGCGTTATTTTGTATTGGTCCCATATCTACCCTCGACTCTCGTTTACCCTTTACATACTTAAAAAAACTTTTTGTATCTTCTTTGATATTAGTCACTAGATATTTTAATAATACATCGCTTCCTTTCTAATGACTTTCTTAGTTTCCTTCTGCATTTTTTCAAAAGCTTTCTAATCCTCTATCTTCCCACTAGCTCTGGTGTCGTTGTATGCCCTCCCTTTCGCCTTTACTTTGGCTTTGGCTTCACTTGACAGCCACTGTAGTGTCCTTCATCACTTTGAAAATTCCTCTAATTTGGAATATATCTCTCTTGCACTTCCGTCATATTGTTTTTTTGCAGGAACTCCAGCCATTGCTGCTCTGCTCCCCTTCCTGCAACCTTCCCTTTCCAGTCAACATCGACCAATTCCCCTCTTAAGCCATTGTAATTTCCTTTCTTCCACTGAAGTACTGACATATTGGATTTTATTTTTCACTCTCAAATTTCTTTACGAACTCGATGGTTTGTGATTTCTTTTCCCTAAGGGTTCCGTAACATTAATCTCTCTTATCACTTCGGGATCACTGCACAACACCCAATACGGCACAGCCTATCTCGTTGTGGGCTCAACAGCAAGCTGTTCTAAAAATCCCTCCCTTGAACATTCTACAATTTCTCTCACGAGGTCCAGTACTGATCTGGGTTGTCCAATACAATTCCATGTTAAAGTCCCCAACGATTATCATGGCATTGCCTTTCTGACACGTCTTTTCTATCTCCTGCTGTAATTTGAATCACCACCCCGGCTGCTACTTGGAAGACTGTATACAACTGCCATTAGGGTCCATTTAATATTGCCATTTCTTAACTGAACCCATAGAGCCTCCACAAATTCAATTCCTATGTCATCTCTTTATAATGATTTAATATGATTTCTTATACACAGAGCCACACCACCCCTCTGCCTACTAACCTATCTTTCCGATACACCGTGTAATCTAGGACGTGAGGATCCCAATGGCAGCCATCGTTCAGCCAAGTTTTAGTGATGAACACAACGTGGCATTTGCCAATCTGTAGCTGAATTTCAATATCGTCCATTTTATAATTTATGTTGGGTGCATTGAAACATAACACTTTCCGTCCTGTATTTGTTGTTTTATGTTTAAACTACACCATGCCTGTGTTGCCCTGGAACCCATGCCAGTGGCTAGGATTAAGCCTCCTTTCCTGCCTGTTCTTTCTATAACATCATTTGCACTCTAATTTATTTCTATTCTCCACTTCCTCGCCCTTATCACTCCCGTTCCGAACCGCCTGTCAAATTAGATTAAAAGCTCCCTAACAGCTCTATTAAATGTGCCCACCGGGATATTCGACCCCGTTGGATTCAGGTGTGATCCGTCTTTTTTGTACAGGTCGTACATCCCCGAGAGGAAGCCCCAATGGACCAGGAATCTGAAACCCTGCCTGCTACACCAGTTTGTCAGCCATACACTAACACGGCTCATCATGCTATGTTTGCACTCGCTGGCGGTGGCACAGGCAGCAATACTGAGATGAGAACACTAGAGGTCCTGCTTTTCAGCTTTCCATCTAACTCCCTGAATTCTCTCTTCAGGACCTCCTCCCTTTTTCTACCATTGTCATTCTTACCAACGTGTACCAGGACTTCTGTCTGCTCACCCTCTCCCTTCAGAATACTCTGCACCCGATCCGAAACAAACCGTACCCTGGCACCTGGGAGGCAATGCACCATGCAGGTGCCTCTATCAGTCTGACAGAACCTCCTGTCTGTTTCCCTCACAATGGAATACCCTTTGCTTGTTGCATTCCTCATCTTCCTCATTCCCTTCTGTACCACGGAACCAGGCACAGTGCTACACACCTAATCGCAGTGGTCGTCCTCTGTCAAGTAATTCCCCTCAACCGCTTCAAAAACACGATAACGATTGCTGAGGGAGATGGCCACAGGGGTGCTCTCTGCTATCTGACCTCTTCCACTCGCTTCCCTGACCGTCACAGACTTATCTAACTCATGTAGCCTTGGTGTGACTAGCTCCTTGTGCCTCCTCTGTATCTCCTGTTCACTCTCACCAATAAGCTGTAGATCATCGAGTCGAAGCTTTAGATCCCTAACACGATCTGTCAGGAGCTGCATCTCGGTGCACATGGCGTAAATGTGGCCTTCTGAGAGAACGGAAGATTCCCGGGATTCTCACATCTGACACTCAGAGCAAAGTACTAACCCTAACAACATGCGCTCTATTCCTCAAAAAACTGGAAAGAAAAATCTAAAACGAATTCCACCTACCCACTGACCTCGCTGAAGCTTCAATGAGCCAAAACCTGTCGCTTCTACTCTCGCCAGTGGCCTACTCCCGATTATGGCCGCTCCGCTTAACCATTCTTGCCTTTAATTTATTTCGTCGAGCTCAGTCGCCGCCGCTGATAGGCCCCGCACAATGGACTAACGCCCGCGAAGCTCTTGATTTAAATAACTGAGATATCAGTACCGTCATTAAGCAGGAATTTGTTAAGGGAACATTGATAAGTGGCTAATGGGATTTCATTTAGAAAGGTCCGCAAGTACTGGTGTCAAGCCAAATATAGGAGCTGGGAAAGATACTGGAATGAAGGACAGAATCTATCAGAATATGAAAAGTCAAAGAATATAAAACTGATAGTATGCATGGATTTCTCAAGGAGAATCGTCTCTCAGAAACTTGATTCAGTTGTCTTGTAGAAGCTTTGCAGAAAATTGCTGAGGGAAGGACAGTAAACTCTATCTTAATTGAATTTTGCACGATCCTGTACAACAGTCTAGTATAGAATGCTGGGCGACACAGGAGCCAGAGTAGCCAGCCAACTGAACACAAGAACACAAAATTGGTTTACTAGAGGAATCAGACAGTAATGGTGGAGATTTGATTCCAAGAGGAAAGGCTTGCAACTAGTGACGTACTGAAGAGGTAGGTCCTGGTTCCAGTATAGTTTGACATCTCTAAATATATTTAGGTGATAGTATTTATCAGATGTTAATAAAATTCAGGATACAGTGGAATTAGTGTGTTATGCCATCGGCCCCCTCCTTTGTGAGAATCTCAAGAACCCGAGTCAAGAGGGGGGTCAGCTGACCCAAAAGAGGAAGGGACGTGCTGAATAGACCCAGGGAAATGGGAGAGAGAGAGAGAGAGAGAGAGAGAGAGAGAGAGAGAGAGAGAGAGAGAGAGAGAGAGAGAGAGAGAGAGAGAGAGAGAGAGAGAGAGAGAGAGAGAGAGAGAGAGAGACCACGTTCTCCCAAGAAGCAGAATAAAGGTGACCTTGACTATTGTCTCATGGAGACCACGTGAAAAGCCCTCGGGCAAAGTGGGCTGGTTGAGAGAGAGATCACATCACCTGCAACCTGATTGACACCTGCGATCCCGTGAAGAAGTATGAAGGAGTGTCTGGGGGGGGGGGGGACCCTCAGACGCACCCAGGAGACGAAGGAAGCACGATATCGATTCCCGTGGGAGCGGGAAGCCATTCTGAAGGAAGCCACGTGCGTTAGATTCCAACTTTTGAATCTGTGGCTAGAACCAACGAAAGACTGCTTTTAGCTAACAACGGGGAAGTCTGCTCCCCTGATTCCAAGGATTTGCTCTGCCAACACGACGGGCAAGTGTTTATCTTTTCCAAATCATCTCTTTCTCTCTACAACGGGAAAACCCCAGCGGTTCCCAAAAGGGAAAAGCCTGCAAACTTCTGAGTGACTCTTTATATTTCAATTGGACTCTGTATTAACCCCTAGACAACTGTAGAGCTTATTTCTGATTGATTATGGTTACACCGGTGTTTTAGATTGAGTTTGACGATGTATATGATCTGAATGTTTTGTATTAACCATACGTTTGTGCCCTTTTCGAATAAAACGTTTGAAAATAGTAGCATCCGACTCAGCTGATCCATCTATCTTTGCTGGTAAGTTACCTGGTTACGGGGTTACATAACAAGTTGGGTTCTCGTCCCGGGATTTGAAACCAAACGGGAGGGTCAGTGAATCGGGCTGTAAGTCCAAACTTAAATCTGGTTACGCAGGTAGCCAGACGGAAAACCAGCAAAGATGGATGTGGGTGAATTTATGAGGAACCCGACGGTAGAGGCGCTAGGGTAGGCTACAAAATCAGACTTGGTAAATTTGGCGCAGGCGTTAGACCTCACAGCGGTGAAGCCAGCAATGAAAAAGCAGGAAGTGCGAAGGGTCATACAACAGCATTACGTTGGGAAGAAGGTGTTTGTAGCTGAGGATTTGGAAAATATTCCCGAAAAGAGATTAGCGAGTGGGACAGATCAGGTAGAGTTGGAGAAAGCAAGGCTGGACCATGAGCTTAAAGTAAAGCAGCTTGAAGTAGAAGCAGCTGAGAAGGCTGCGGAGGGAGAGCATGTGTTCAAACTAAAGGAATTAGAGATAGAACGGGATCGTGAGCTCCAGCTAAAGCAGCTAGAAGCAGAAGAGAAAGAGAAACAAAGGAGCCATGAATTGGAGCTGAACAGGCGAAAGCAGGAGCGAAGAGCTCAAGGGGAAGAGAGAGAGGAAGGGTTTGATGTTAGTCGGGCGTTGAGATTGGTCCCCCCGTTCGAGGAGACGGACGTTGATAGTAATTTCTTGATTTTGGAGAAGGTGGCAAGGAATCAAAAGTGGCCCAGAGAGCAGTGGGTGGCGTTGTTACAAAGTGTGTTACGAGGGAAAGCACAGCGGGTATATGCCGCGCTTCCCCCAGAAAGGGACGGGAATTATGATCCCATTCTCCGAGGTTACGAGTTAGTACCTGAGACGTATAGACCGAGGTTCCGAAATTTAAGGAAAGGGTGGAATCAAACCTACACCGAGCTAGCCCATGAGAAGGGTATGCTCTTGGACCGTTGGTGCACCGCTGACAAGGTGGCCGAGAACTATGGGCGTCTCAGGGAGTTAATTTTGATTGAGGAATTTGAAGGTTGCGTTCCGGAAGAGATCCGAATGTATTTAAATGAGAGGACGAATCAGTCCATCTCAGAGATGGCTAGGGTCGCAGATGAATATGCCCTAACCCACAAGACAAAGTTTTCCTCGCCAAAAAGTTACCCGAGAGACCGTCGGAATGGTAGGGAAAGCCCGCCGGCTGAGGCGGAGATCCCGCCGGGAGCTAGCAGCAAAAGTGAGGATAACAGACAGGAAACCTGGAGACCCTCTGGTTTAACCTGCTTTAATTGTGGGAAGGTGGGTCATATTGCATCAAACTGCTTTGCTCCGAGAAAGGAGCCAGAGAGGGAGAGAGCAGCGATCCCTATCGGGCGTGCAGTGGTAATCAGGAAATGGACAAGAGAGCCCCAGGTAGATGGAGTACCTGGGAGCGGTACATTTACGGAGCGGGAGACATTTAGTTCCGAAGGAACCGTGTCTTTGAGGGAAGGGGACCCCCAACCCCGCCCCATCCCCGTACGAATTTGGAGAGACACGGGGGCAGAACTATCGTTAATTAGCCGTAATGTGTTAAAATTCGGCCCTCGCACGGGCGAGGTAGCCCTGAGAGGTATCGGGAACCGGACCGAGGTCGTGCCTTTGCATAGGGTCCTTCTCGATTGCGAGTTGGTGTCGGGACCTGTGGAACTAGGAGTCCTGCCGGAGTTACCGGGGGAGGGCGTGGACCTCTTGTTGGGTAATGACCTCGCGGGTGGGAAGATGGGAACCGCCCTGATAGTTGAGGCCCCGCCCATGGAGTCCCCGAGCTATCGCGCATGCGCGGTCACTCACGGCCTGTCGAGAAAAGCAGCTGAGAACCAGAGCAGTTTAAATCGCGCCAGTAGTGACTTGGCCAAGACGTTTTTTACCGACCCTATACCACGAGGGTTCAGAGGGTGGTAAAACAGAAGGTAGTAAAGTAAAAGGGGGTAAGGGCGAGGAGATACCCCCCCCCCCCCCCTTAGTGAAGAGAAAGGTCCTAGAGGTAGGAAATAAAGATGAGAAACGGATGAAGCTGTTAAAACGTCCAGAGTTGGACGTGGTTGATCTGTCTGGTTTGGCAGAATTGTTTGGAGAAGTTGAGAGTTCTAAAGGTGTTCTCGATGGTCCCGAGAGTGAAATGAGGGCAGGCTTAGAGGAGAAGGGTATCCTTGCTGTGGAGAAGTCAGCTGAAATGGCCGAGGAGGTTGTTTCAGCTCGCAGGGTTGCGCCTTCCCCAACGGGGGGCTGCCTAGAGAGTAACTGGAAGGATCGGGGGACGTTAGAATTTGAAAAAGGTACGGGTGTTGAAAGCCTGGAAGAGGCCAATGTCCCGTTTGAGTGTGTCCAAGATGGGGATGCACGTGGTGCTGAACCTAGTCACGGAGCTCAAGGAAAAGGGGAATGTGTAGTTCCCAAATTGAATGAAGAAAATTTAAAGGCTGGACTGATATCAGAAGCAGCAACCAGGATAAAGAGACAATGGCTTGGTACCACAAAGCCTGTGAATCAATTACAGGTTGAGTTGGAAGGTAAAGGGGCCCCACACGCTATTGTTATTCCAGAGTGTGGTGTGAAAAGGCAGAGTTTGAAATGCTGTCTGAGCAAAGCGGGATGGCTTGCAGATCTTAACTTGGAAACTAATAGCATGACGGGTCCTGAAGAGAAAAATGACAAATTGCCTAAAATTAAGGAATTGGGTGGAAATCCGGAAGGTGGTCTAAGTTTGGAACACGCTGATAAAATAACTTCTATGAAAGGAGCGGGCGAAAGCCTATTTCGCCAGGGTGCCCAAGATCACCACGAGGGAATTAACCGGAAAAGAGGCGAGGGTTAATGGGGACGCGATTTTTAAATAGCAGAAGCCGGTTTTAAGGGATTTTGACAAAGTATGTGAATAATAAAGACAACACCCATGGGAGCTTGACTGTTAAGTTTGAAAGTAACATAAAAATTAGTATTTTGCATGAACCTTTGTAGATGTATGTAAGCTAAGATCACACCTCCTTAGTTATGTTGCTGAAGAAAGCAAATAAATAAGGTGGTTATTGAGCTGAAGTTTGATGCTACCAGGCGTTAGTATGGCACGTGAGGTTAAGGTATTAAAGAAAAGGGGCACTGTACTTGTTACCTGTTTAGATCCTGACTTGAATGTATGACAATAGTACTCTGTGAAGAGAAAAGCTTGTGTAGTATGTAGATTCAAAAACAAAACCCGGTACCAACCTGTTTTTAACCGCTGGTTAAAAACCCGTTATGGGGGGAGGTGTTATGCCATCGGCCCCCTCCTTTGTGAGAATCTCAAGAACCCGAGTCAAGAGGGGGTCAGCTGACCCAAAAGAGGAAGGGACGTGCTGAATAGACCCAGGGAAATGGGAGAGAGAGAGAGAGAGAGAGAGAGAGAGAGAGAGAGAGAGAGAGAGAGAGAGAGAGAGAGAGAGAGAGAGAGAGAGAGAGAGAGAGAGAGAGAGAGAGAGAGAGAGAGAGAGAGAGAGAGAGAGAGAGAGAGACCACGTTCTCCCAAGAAGCAGAATAAAGGTGACCTTGACTATTGTCTCATGGAGACCACGTGAAAAGCCCTCGGGCAAAGTGGGCTGGTTGAGAGAGAGATCACATCACCTGCAACCTGATTGACACCTGCGATCCCGTGAAGAAGTATGAAGGAGTGTCTGGGGGGGGGGACCCTCAGACGCACCCAGGAGACGAAGGAAGCGCGGTATCGATTCCCGTGGGAGCGGGAAGCCATTCTGAAGGAAGCCACGTGCGTTAGATTCCAACTTTTGAATCTGTGTCTAGAACCAACGAAAGACTGCTTTTAGCTAACAACGGGGAAGTCTGCTCCCCTGATTCCAAGGATTTGCTCTGCCAACAAGACGGGCAAGTGTTTATCTTTTCCAAATCATCTCTTTCTCTCTACAACGTGAAAACCCCAGCGGTTCCCAAAAGGGAAAAGCCTGCAAACTTCTGAGTGACTCTTTATATTTCAATTGGACTCTGTATTAACCCCTAGACAACTGTAGAGCTTATTTCTGATTGATTATGGTTACACCGGTGTTTTAGATTGAGTTTGACGATGTATATGATCTGAATGTTTTGTATTAACCATACGTTTGTGCCCTTTTCGAATAAAACGTTTGAAAATAGTAGCATCCGACTCAGCTGATCCATCTATCTTTGCTGGTAAGTTACCTGGTTACGGGGTTACGTAACAAGTGATATACCAGACAGTGAAAATTAACTAAGACGAGGAACTGGGAAAGTAGGCCAAGCAATTGCAGATAGAGTTTAACTGGGACTTTTGCAACGTGTTGCATTTTGGTTAGTTAAACTGGGGCAGGAATTGCGCAACGGATTGTCCTGGGCGTTGAAGTAGAACACGGTGACTGAAAGGTACAGGCACGTTGATCTGTAAAATTGTCGATAGAGGAGGACAGGCTGGTAAAAAGTTGTTTGTCACAATTAAATTAACAGTTCGGAATCCGAATCAGGTTTATTATCACCGGCATGTGTTCTGATGTTTGTGAACTTAGCAGGAGCAGTTCAATACAATTCCAAATGCAGATAACGAAACATAAATAAATATAATAAATAGATATATTAATCTATTAGAGTACAAGTATATTAGATAGATTAAAAAACGTGCAAAAACAATAATAACAGGTATTTAAAAAGTGTTAATATTCACGGGTTCAATGTCCATTTAGGAATCCGATCGCAGAGGGAAATAAGCTGTTCCTGAATTGCTGAGTTGTGCCTTCAGGATTCTGTACGTCCTACTTGATGGCAACAGTGAGAAAAGAGCATGCCCTGGGTGTTGCAGGTCTTTAATATGGACGCTGCCTATCTGAGACACCGCTCCTTCAAGATGTGCTGAGTACTTTGTAGGCTTATAGCCAGATGGAGCCCAACTAAATTTACGACACTCTGCAGCTACTTTCGGTTCCGCGCAGTTTCCCACCACTCCCGCACCCCCATACCAGACAGTGACGCAGTTTGTCAGAATGCTCTCCACAGTACACTTACAGAAGTTTTTTGTGTGTATTTGTTGACATACCACATCTCTTCAAACACGTAATGAAGTATAGTCGCTGCCTTGCCTTCTTTATAGCTGCATCGATATAGTGGGTCTAGGTTAGATCCTCAGAGAGCTTGGCACCCAGGATCTTGAAACTGATCACTCCGTCCGCTTCTGATCCCTCTATGAGGATTCGTGTTTATTCCTTTGTCTTAACCTTCCTGAAGTTCACAAGCATCTCCTTCGTCTTACTGACGTTGAGTGCAAGTCATGGCAATGAGTACAAGATCTGGGACGTCATGTTCAGCTGTACAAATCGTTGCTGAAACAGTGTGTTGTGCATTCGTTGGTGAAAAGCAACCTGTGCATTTTGATCGCCAACAACAGAAGAGATGCGATGAAGCTTGAGATAGTGCAGAAAAGATTGACAAGTATGTTAGTAGGACAGCGTGATTTTAACTGTAGGAAGAGACTGGGGCTATTCATCCCTGGAGCACAGGTGGTTGCGCGGTGACCATATATATGTAATATCAACTAGTGCGTAGGCAGGGGTATGATAGCAGTCTTTTACCCAGAATCGGTTAACTGTAAATGAGAATACATAGATTCCAGGCGAGAGAGAAATTATTTAAAAGAGTCCAGGGGAAGGTTTTCAACAAAAGCGGTTTTTTTTTTTAAGTGGAACAGATTACCACATGAACCTATAGAACTGGGTACGATTCCAATGTGTCAAGTACATTTAGATTAGTACATGGATAGAATAAGTTTATTGTGGTGAGATCCAAACGCAGCCAAATGGGACGATCTGGATTTTCAATAGTCCAATAGTTCAATAGTAACAATTTAATATCAGAGAATGCATACGATATACAACCTGAAATTACTGGCCTTCGCAGACATCCATGAAAACAGAAGAGAACTCCAAACAATGAATGACAGCAGAAACGTTAGAGTTGCGGTTAAAAATGTTAGAAAAAGTTGAAGGGCTTTGGGGAGCCTTTTCCCCCCACTTCCATGCACAAACACCACATTCTCCCCACTGTTGCTCCTACCCCAGCAAGGAAACAAGAGCAAAGACCCCAAGAGACCATGATTTGCAATACAGAAAAAAAAACTAATCGCCCTGCCAACAAAGTCTGCACGTCCCATCTCCCTCTCTCCAGAATTTAAGGGACACACAGCGAGAGAGGGGAACAAGAAAGCAAGCAACTCGTTGATTTAGGGCTTTAAAGTCTGCTGCATCGCTCTTTTTCGAGTACTCCGACTTGATAATCGGCAGTTATCTCCCCCCAGCAACGAGAGAAACAGTGTGCGTATGTGTGTGTGTGTGTGAGAGAGAGAGAGAGAGAGAGAGAGAGAGAGAGAGAGAGAGAGAGAGAGAGAGAGAGAGGAGAGAGAGAGAGAGAGAGAGAGAGAGAGAGAGCGAGAGAGAGAAAGAGAGGGAGAGAAAGAGAGGGAGAGTGAGCGAGCTTAGAATTCCAAGGTATGTTCTTCGACTAGAAGGGAATGGTGGGAATCATATTCGAGGAGAAAATGAAGTACAAATACTTTATCAGTTTCAAATACACTTTACAAATATTGACCAGATTGTTTTGAATTCAACTGATGCTTGTTCATTGAAATTTGTACTGAAAAAAAAAATCCATTTAGCTCTCTGAAAGTACTGATAACAAAGGAAAACATTACATTTAGCTGCTGGGATTAAAGACTTGGAAAGCTTCAAATTTAGCCAAAAATAAAACAGAATCGCCCGTTTAAATCGATTTCGATTTGACATTCGGAGTTAACACTGGTGACTATTTAACTAATTTTCTCAGGATTCTGATCAGACAATTGAAGTAAGTCCATTAATTATGTAATATTATTAATGCGCATGGTTTTTTCACATAAAATCTATCCCCGGCTGTCGGGATCTTTGACATAGTTAAAAACGAGTTGTTTTTTTTTTACAAACTTCTTGCAATTACCGCAAATTCCAAGATACCTTCGGTTATAACCTAAAATGCTCTCGGGAGAATCAAGGGTGAGAAACAAAGTTAAAGCCTTAGGTTTATAAACTTTCATCGGGTTACCAATAAGAAATCTCTGTTCTGCTTCTCTCTCCATGAAAATTCAGGCAGAGAAATGTTGTCACGAGAACTCATTGCGAATATTAGAACTGCGTCCGATTTATATTTCCCTCGGTTGAATGTTGATATAAGTGTGCAAGAATAGATTTTTAATTCGTCGGTTTTCCATGTCAAAAAAAAAATCCTCGCCGATGGTGGCGAATCTCTGGATTTATTTTTTCATCCTGTAAGGTCTGTGGGGGCAAAACTGTTGGGAAACGTTTAAGGGGAATTAAGCGGGGTTTTTTCTTGGAATCATCGGGTCTATGCAGTGGACCGGAAAGGGAGACTACGACTGAGCATATCAGACATTATCACCTTGAATGTCTGGGCAGTAGACAGAGCCGAAATGGCTTATTGCTGTTCTTTTCTTAATTTTCTTTCTTTGCTTTTATTTTATGACAACAGCCTCTAATGAATCGGAAAAATATGGAAGACCAAACTGATCAGTTATCTTCCCAATTGTTACATGTGACATCGATCATCAACCTTTGATGGATGCAAGAACCGAAACGTAGCGATGCTCTGGCCTACACTAACTGATAATATACCGATATGAACTGCAATTGGATTCTCAGCTTCACAGTTTCTTTGATGTGGTCACATCTGCGTACAATGTATGCTTGCTTTGATGTTTGGATGCCTGTGTATAATTCGAATCAGAAATCTGCAAAGCGGCATAAGTCAGTTTGTCAGTTCCATTTCCTTTAGTCTGTGAAAATAATCCAAAATTAGTGGTTAGTCCAGCATAAGTGACTGCCTGAATCACACGATTGTAAAATAAATTAGAGATGTATTCATAAGTAATGACAATTAGTTGCTTACGCTTTATAGACAATTATTTCAACGCTGTTTCAAGATTTCATTTAATTATTTATATATTAGCGTTTCTTCCCATACTTAAAAGGAAATTTAACAAAATAAAGTTACGAGAGTAGTGAAATCCTTGAAGTAGCAGTTTGGTACGTAATAACAGTCAAAATTATATTACAATCGGATTTTCTGTCATCTGTGACTGATTGCCGCATATTGTTTCGTTTATGGTGCTCACAGGTGTTTGTTTAGCTACACCTGCCAACGCAGTTCCAAATGCACATGGACATTGTTGTCACTGGACAGCTCATAACTGATAGAATGAACGTCGGCATTTTGTTTAGTCAGGCTCTCTGATTACAGTATTGTAACAATTCGGTATTTCCGGTAGTTAAGTTCTTCTCGGTTATTATCAATCACTCGTGTTTATTATGGAGCTGACAATGGGCATTAGGAAGGATGGCATTCCTAGTCTTGTGCTTTTTGGCGTTTCCTCACATGGAAATTACATGTGAAATTAAATTCGTAAAAGCAAGGAAAAAGTGATGTCCAGAGATTCTGCAGATGCTGGAAATCTTGAAGAATGCATACAAAATACTGAAGGGATTCATCGGGTAAGGCAACATGCAAGAAGGTAAATAAACTGTCGTTTGTTTCTGAAAGAGACGCAGTATCGGGACCGGAAATGAGGAAATTGAATACGGAATATAAAGTTGTGAAGCGGGTGCGGGAAAAGTAGCTGGTGACAGGTGAAACCAGGTGAGTGCGAAGGTATGTTAATGACTGGGGTGGGAAAGACGTAAGAAGCTGGGAGGTGTCCGGTGGAAAAGGTAAACGGTGTATGAAGGAGTCGGAGACGGGAGGACAGTGGACCCTGCAAAATGGAAGAAGGAGGAGCACGTGGGTGGAGGGCAGCCTGATGGGCAGATGACGAGAAGAGAAAAGGTGAAACGGAGAATGGAAAAAAAGAGGAAATGGAATGATGGAGAAATTCCCAAAAGTTAGAGAAATCCACATTTATGCCTTCAGGTTGGAGTCTCCACAGACGGAAGAAAATATGCTTGTACCAGACCGTTAAGTTGTTTCACTGAAATCCGATTAGCTATGAATCACTTTATATTTTGTTACAGTGTCAATGGTGTACTCAAATTTGTAAAATTAACCTCCTCTTGGATGATGATTATATATAGAAATATAAACCTTCTGGGGTACTCCGGTTTCCTCCAATGACTTACAGGTTAGAATGTTAATTGGTCACGTGGGTGTGACTGAACGGCACGGGATAGTTGCACCGGAAGGGCCGGTTACCGTGATATATCTCTAATGCAAATCTATATCACATTCACGCTAATCTCTCTGCTTTACCTGGGAATAGATAACGCGCTCCTCATGTTGTCGATCTTTGCGAAGTGGTTTGTTCTCCCTATGGTTTATTGAAGCATAGGCAGTGGAGTGCTCAACCGGTGCTTGTTCAGCCTGTCAGAAAACATATATTAAATACAACTAACTGTTACAGAGCTCAGTTAGCATAAACTAAATTAGATTTGCCAAATTTTAAACACCGGAGATAAAAAATTGTTGGAATAACATTTTGTCTGCGCGCATTTATACCGTCTATGCATCATACCGGAGGTGGGATCGCGACCGATCGCGACCGTGTTGGAAGTCGCTATGTTTAGACTTTCAAATCACCGCTTATAACAGTCCTAGGAATAGGATGGGGTTCTCAGTTTTGGCCATCTCTGTATTTTCATCTCCTAAATCCTAACTCTTACATCGCTCAAAATTCTGTGCATGGGCACAGGTCCATGTTCAATCTTATACGCATGCGTCGAATTATGGTAATGATTGCCCTGATCAAAATTCGTCCCTGCGATGCAAACTGAAACTCTGACCCTTACCTCTCACATTATTCATGTTGCGAATATTGGAGCAAATGGCAAGTCCCGATGCTAAGTCTCGCTTAACTCCATCCGGAAACAGTGAAGCGGCATTCTGGGCCTCTGTTGATTTGATTGGTTTTGCTGGTAAATTACTTAAATTACGATCGAAGTAAGGAGAACCAATGGAAGTAGTTTGTTACAATAAGTGATGAAAATGGCATTTGTTTTTCTGAAATAATGGCATAGCATTCCAGAGTAATGAATTAATAGTAAAGGTTTGTCATCTTCGACTTAGATATCACTCGAAGCAGTAGCCCTACATTTCCGGAAGTGTTACGAACACTGTTAGAAGTTTTATCGGAATTCTACCATAATGAAATCAGTGATGGATGTATGACTACCTTATCTTAGTTGCAGCAGTCGCTCCATTTGTATCTAAAGTCGTTAGGTGAAATTAAAGCTAAATTCGTTAAAATGGGGAATGTGATTAATGAAACAAGAAGACAAAGGATATCATTAGAATGAATCCAGGTTAAAAAATATAATAACATTGCAGTGCTAGAGACATGAAGTAAAACAGAGAAATAGAATACACAAAAATTTTAGTAGATCAGGAACCACCTGATAAATGGAAAAGGTCAATGTTCACATTGCAATCTGCGGAAGGGTCTTTAATCTGGAATGTCAACTGGTTCTCTTTCCAAAATCGGTCAGTAGCTGCATATTACTTTCTGGTTTGAATCCAAATGGGAGACGAAAATACTTTTATCCGTTTTAGGCTTTGATCCCACATTAGGATAATACTCATTCAGCGTTGCATCGTGGACCAGAAGGTGCCATGTGGAGTTTTGCTTAACACATGGTTATCATTGTTCACCACATACTACAAGGTTTTATTGCAAGTATATTCGATTATATTGCAGGTTAGGCACCGCTGTGTGGATCTTCGTTGCGGATCGGGCTTAAAACTGCATTTAATATTGCAAAAACCATTTCAACATAACAAGATTTAGTTTCATTTTTACCTTGATTACTGTCCGTTAGATCAAATGTAACACACATTACGAATTGATTCGTGCACGTACTATACTTTCCCATTGTCCAGTCAAACGCGATTCTTGTAAGTCAGCATTTAGTAGTTTCTCACAGTCTCAGATGCGTGTTGAATTATTTGTCAAAACAACTGTACTTCCAATGGTAAATATTACCGTTCCCCTTCCAATCCAACTGGCTATGAACCGGTGTGGAACCGTGAAAGGATACAGGAAGCAGGTGCAACGGGAACATTCAAAATAAATTTTGGATATATAGTTGAAAATAAATATTTGACGGGGAAATAGTTTAATTTTCCCTACTACGCTCCAAAGTGTTATGGAATAAAATAGATTCATAATATCTTTACTATGCGAATGTCCCGTTCTGAAACAAGACCAATTGCTTTACCTACCGGGTCTTCATTCTGACATCCTTCCAAAGAATTTGTGTTACCCCCTTCAGAAAATAAATCAAAAAGAAATGATTTACATTGTGAACATTGTACATTATTAATTTGATACCAATAGAATTAATCGTGTAAGTGGAACCGCTGAAATTACGGATCTTTCAGAAAGTATTTGTTGGTAACAGTCGTGCTAATATATTGCGTTCTGCATTAACCTGGTGCTATGCTCAAAAGGCTTTGACTTTCAACGAGGCTGTAAAGTGATAATAGCATTACAGCGGCGCTACCGTGTTTAAGTATGGCAACCAAGATGGAAATTAAAACCAATGAGACGTACATAAGTTGGTCAATGTTCTTTACACATTCAGAGGGAGTTTAGATCTACGCCAAGTCGGTTACGTTTCAAAATAAGGATCTGCTATTGTATTAAAAAAAAAGACACTGAATTACTCCAAAGTGATGTAACAGCATTCGGAAATGAGATATGAAATACTTCATGTGGACTGGTGAAATAGTTGAACTTTAACATCAAGTGTATTTTTTGCCAAAATATTATCACTGAAATCCGGCTTCGAAAATCGTGATCCACGCTCAATCATTCTGTAAATGTCATTTACTGATTTTAAGTTAAATGTCATTAACACTTCTATTTTGTACGAATAGAGGTGATGTTTCTCAGCGATCAGTGTTCTTACCGTGCGATCTCTTTAACTTGAGTATCAGCAAAACAATTATCTCAATTAAAATTAAAATTGCTGATGCGCCCACTGCACATGCGAGAATCAATCTGGTATCAGCGCCTTGAAAAAGAAACCAGGAAGCATTTATACATCTAAAAACAAATCCACACAGGGGAAGCATCAATGCAAGCTTTTATAAAGGGTCCTTTCAAAACTCACTACACACTGATAGCAAAATGGCAGAATATACAGTATTGAACAAAGAAATCGTGTTTTTAATTTCTCCAGACACATACGAGCTATTTACTATGACTAAGAATAGGCTCGGCTACTTTTTCCTATACTTCTCTTGACAATAGATACCAGCAACACAATTGAACGTGTAATCATCTAACCTAATACAATTCTGCTCTCGCTTCCATCTTTTAATTCACGTCTGTCAAGAACATTTTTAGTACGAGCAAAACCATATAGATAACTTGCAGACACGCCAAAGGAGTCCCGGTGCCTCAGAATTTCTTTTCTGCTTTACATGCTGTAATTACTGGATAACTTCATGAGTTTATAACACTGTACCCTCTAAGTCTCCTGAATGTGTATCGAGCATACTAAACGTATTTCCCACTGTTATATTTTCCACAGCTTTACGAGTGACAAACCCGAATTAACGGAAAACTGCATAATGAAAACATAGATAAACACGAGTCATCCATTTGAACTGTGTTGCGCACAATTATTGGAAAGTAATACAGTCAGATACTGAATTATGTCAAAGTCTGTTCACAGTTTCGCACCCTATGCATTCGTTCCAGGTGGCAATTAAGTGTCATGCCACAGTGTTCAGGAATTCTGACCTTGATTCTGATTTTGCCCCATGTCCACATTTTTCCTGTAAAACTATTTTGCTTTAATACACCTTCACACACAACCCGATTTTTCCCCCCTTTGTTATATCACTGTGCTATTTAGAGCTTAAGTTTTGCTTTGTCTAATTTTTTGACAAATGTCCGGAAGTTTGTTACCTTACACTTACTACAAAAAATCAATTTCTTAGTTCAACCTACACGATTTAAACTGAGGGTATAAGACATTTGTTTTGAAACACCATTCACAGTGAATGTTCACTGCAATCAGGTAATCTGAAAAATTTGCCCTTCTTCCCTGTTTGGCTAGCTGATCTGTGATTCTTCTTAACCAGATTTGATCGGCACAGCTATATCATTTGGAAATGATTCCATCTTGCCCGGAGTGCTAGAAATTCAGAACATGTTGAATATTCAGAGTAACACACAAAATGCGGAAGGTACGCAGCAGATCAGGAGAGGAATAAAATAACGACGATTCGGTCCGAGACCTTATATCTGGAAGCAATCAAGACACCATCTTACCTTGCTCCAGGATGTAGCTGAAACTGACAGGCACCGTGAGGGAGACATGCGACACCAGGCAGATGTAAACATCTTTTCCCGAAGCCGACTGATTAATTTCCAATGAACTGTAAGCGTTGTGTAAACCGTCCGCGGTCTGGTTTATCACTGTTTCTATTCCAGTGCGAATTTGCTGGTTATTTTTTTGCCAGACGAATTCTAATTCTTTCGGGTAGAAGGCAGCTGTTTTACAGCGGAGCTGCCGAGGAGACGAAAACTGTCCAATAGGAACGATTTCCAATGGAGTTGGGGGAACTTGAATAAAAAGATAGTTACACTGGGTGTTTACCATTTATTTAGTTAAAGTGAATTCCTTTATCTTCCCGCCAATTACAATGCAATCTCACTACCAAATTAGTTACCCGCCATAGGCTACCAGTATTTGATAAATTATTTTAAGTTTAAGTTCAAGTTCATAGCTATTAAACCAGACAGATGTACATGGTTAAATGAAACATCCTTCTTCTGCGGTCAACTGCAAAATACAGTCCATGTATTCCCACACAGCACGTGCAGTCACCATCAAGCACATACAGTGCAAAATAAACAAAGTAAAATCGAGTCACAGTGCAGAAACAGATGAAAGGAAGATTTCGAAGCAGACACCGAGAAGGTGAATCATAGGGGTACAATGTGCGGAAGACATCCCGTTTTGAAAAGTCTTTCAGCTTTATAACCCACGACGGTGTTTGCGGCAGCACTTTGGCTTTGGAAAATGTTCTTTTCTTTGTTTTTTTTTTCATTTCCAATCAAAACTGAACTACAAAACCCAAAATATCACAGATTTCCACAGTCAGAACGCAATAAGCTCTTGCACATGTTTTTAATATTCTGGTAACTCATTTGTTCAGGTAGTTTTTTCAGAGCTTGTGTTGGAGCTTTCCAGTCAACAACATTCACTGACAGAGCTTCCCTCGGAATGTAAATCATTGCTGGAAACCTTTTTCCGTAGTTAATGTGTTGAATGTGGCAAATCGTACCCTCCGTGAAACATCTAGGAACGCAAATGCGAAGCTGATATTAAGCGAAATTATTCTACGTTTCAATTCTTTCATAAACCTGTCTGCCTCCAAGCAAATGGTTCGATAGTGACCTGGCACTGCTATACGAACGCTGATGCCCTGCAGAGAGGCAACCCAGGAGCTGAACGAACTCCGCTTCTCCCTGCAGCGATTTCACTCATAGGTGAGCACAAAATTCACGATTTTACAAACATGGACTGCCTCCGCTACAACTATGGTCCGTATCTAACTTAGGAAACTCTATTGTCAGATTGTTTTATCAATGTGCCGCAACATTTAGCATTTCGCTCTGCCTACAATGGCCATCCTGAGCTCACGGTTGCCCGCACAGCACTGCCATGGAACATATACAGATTACAGATGTTTAAGTGCTTGTTGCTGTAAGGCAAATTTGTTTGTATAGGTCCCCAGGGCTCAATATGGAGTCCAGTGCAACCTTTTTGGGAGGGTTGTGCAGAATTTTAAGGCGGCCTGATAGAGGCATTCAAAAACGTCCTGATCCACTGGTGAGGTGCCGGAGGACTGGATATGACTAATGTTCTGTAGTTGTTCAAGAAGGGCTCTAAGAATATGCCGGAATCTTTTAGGCTGGTAAGCCTGACGCTTGTAAAGCCTAACTTACTTGAAATGTATTGGTGAGAGATGGGGAATGCACGACTGTTTGGAATGAACGTAGCAGATTTAGCGTGTCCTAGGAGTGACTTTATTTCTTCTCCAAACTGGCCATTTTTGTCCCTACCTCTGCCCTTGTTGGTCAATTTTGTATTAACGTAAAATGAGGCAGTGAATCTGCATATCTATGCTCGTTTCAATGGGATCGGCATTGTGGAGCAGCACGCGGATCAAGCTGTGTATCTCTCTGTGCAGGTTTCACGCAAACGTCCCGTAATTGACATTAATGAAGTGGCTTTGTTTGCCTTTGCCGATGTTTATTAACTATCTATAAATATTTATAGCTGTGCACTTCAGCAACTATAGGATCGAAATCGGCGTAATACGTCGAGATGACGTAGTATAAAAGCAGGATGTGGAACGAGCGGGTATCATTTAACCTTACAACGTTTCGCTTTAAGTTAGATGGGTTGTGATTTGCCCTTCAACCGAATTTGTCTACAGTTCCCTATCTCTCATTATCTAACCCGAATCAAGTTCTTCGTCTAAAAATTAGGTGGTTCCGTACATCTGTTTTTATAAGCTTTTGATTGTTTTTAAGTTGTTGGACAGCAAATGTCACGCCACTTTTTAAAAAGGGTGTAGGAAAAAGATTGACATATATAGGCCAGTTAGCTCAACATCTGTAGTCGGGAAAATGCTTGAAGCTGCCACTAAAGGAGAAACAGCGAAACTTTTAAAAAGGAATGTTTCCATTAGATAGGCGCAGCATGGATTCAGAAAGTCCAGGTCCTGATTGAGAAGCTTACTGGAGTTTCCTGAGGACATAATGAATGCAGTGGATGGAGGGGAACAGGTGAGTTCCGTATGCCTGGATTTCCAGAAGGCGTTCGATAAGGTGCCACATAAGAGAATTATATATTAGGTATGGATGCATGAAGTCGGAAGAAGTGCATAGGCATGGATAGTGAAATGATTATCCAACAAATGGCAGAGTGTTGGTATAAATGGGCGATTCTCCGTTTGTCTGTCAGTGGTGAGATGGGGTGCCGCAGGGGTCAGTGCGGGCCCCGCAGTTGTTTACCATTGGCATTGATGATTTGGAAGAGGGAACTGAGCGTAGCGTAGCAATTTTTCCTGTTGACAGTAAACTGAATGGAAAATAAAATTGTATGGAGAATGTGGACGGTCTTCAGAGGGATATAGATAAAGTGAGTGTGACAAGTTCTGGCAGATGGAATATAATGTTAGTAAATGCCAGATCATCTACTTTCTAAGGAATAATAAAAGAGCAGAATATTATTGAAATTGTGAAAAATTGCAGCATGATGTTGTGCACAGGGACCTGGGGGTGCTTGTGCTTGGCTTGCAGGTGCAAAAGGTTATTAACAAGGCGAATAGAATCTTGGCTTTCATTGTTAGAGGGATTGAATCCAAGAGCTGGGAGGTCATGCTGCAACCGCAGAGGGTTCTGGTGACTGCACCTGGAGTACTGTATGCATTTCTGGTCACCGTACTTGAGGAAGGATATATTGTCTTTGGATGCAGTGCAGAGGAGGTTCACCAGGCATTGTGTAGGAATATAGGCATAACAAATATATGGTTGGAAATATCAGCGGAACAAATAATAAGTGGAGCAAAGGCCAATCTGCAGAATCACATCGAAATAATAAACATAATATTCTGAAAAATATTTCGAAATATTTTGAAAGCTGGAAAGCAAATTAATGGCACAAATTTTCAAACAGCAATAACATTTCCGCAATCTTGGCTTTTCTTCAAATGCAAAGAGCTGAAAGTTTTCCACTTAAAGGAATAAAGACACTTACTTAACACAATAAGCTGAGAGCCACTTCCATATCCCAATATATGTTGTTTAGTTTTCACTTGACAGTAATACACGCCGGCGTCTGCGTATCTCACATTCAGGAGGGTAAATGTAGCACTGCCTTTATTTACATTGAACTGATTTCTGCTGTCTGGTTCTATAAATTTTTCCTGACCCTCCTTCCGCCACGAAACTTCAGCAGTATCTTGTGGTATTGGAAATTTGCAGAACATGGATTGATTTCCACCGATTGAGGCATTTAAGGTAGCAGGCAATTGTTCCACTTTGGCCGATGTTCCTTCTGAGGCTGACAAAGCACAAGTGAGATTGTTGAAAACAGTTGCATTCACTGGACAACGAATCAACAGACAAAATAGGCAGAACACTGGTATGCGAATTGGATGTTTACTATGGCTAAATTTGCTGCGGGTAAATGATGTATAATATTGTAAAATATCTGTTTCTTGGATTGGGCACAAAAATTTAAGCATACCTGGCCAAAACGACGCGAGCAGAGCCACGAACCAAACGGTTGCATCCAGCGACATTGCAAATGAGAGTGGTCAGTCTGAAAGATAGAAATTCATAGGATGTAATAATCAAGTGCACATTATATATGAAGTCAATGGCCAAGGCTACGTCGATGCCTTGCTTAGAAGAAACCCTGTAGATACAGGAAATCCCGTGGAATACACACAACGAGAGAGCGGAGCTCAGCATCAATGATGAAAAACAAACAGTCGATGTTTCTGGGTGAGATACCTCTTCAGGACTGGAAGGGAGGGGTAAGAAGTCACAATAAGGAGATAGGGGAGGGACACTCCTATAAGCTGGCAGGTGATAAGTGGGGGAGTGGGCTTACATAGATGGCACTTGATAGGTGCATTTATATTCCATCTCGATAGCCTCCAACCTGCTGATATGAACACAGAATTTTCTAACTTTTAGTAATTTCTCCGGTACACCTTTCATCGTTTTCTATTTCCCATTATGTGTCCCATTTTATCCCTTCTCTTCTCCTCACCTCGCTTATCTGCTGCTCCTCGTTCACTTTCTTCAATGGCCCAATGCCCTCTCCAGTCAGATTCCTTCTCATTCGGTCCCTTAGTACTTGAAGTTAATAACTCATCGGGGTGATTGTTAGGTTCGTGACCTAAGGTAGAAGGAGATGAGTTATTAACTTCAACCTTTCAGCATGATCACTCAAACAGTGGACCTGCATGTGCATGTAACGAGAGCTGTATAATTCAGCTCCTCCTACCTTAGGCCACGAAATTATTAATCACCCATCTGTGGACACTTTCTGGAGGTCCAAGTTCCGTATGCTCCATGACCGTAACACTAAGTGTTCAAATTTAGGAGGGGACCATGTCGAAAAATAAATGTGCTCGGTTTTCTAAAATTGACTCTTTCTACATTAAGGCACGAACTTATCAATCACTCCTCACACAGCACAAGAAAAGGTCTTTCGACCAATAATGTCTGCATCGATTATAATGCAAAATTTAATTCTATCTGATCGGTTATCGTCTACATCGCTCTTTTTTGCCTGTTCGTGGGCATGTTTGAATTTTTTTTAACCCTTGTGATCAAATCAACTCTATCTTGTAGCACTGTCAAGTCGCCTACTACTATCTTCGTAATGTAACTGCTTCGCAAAATCATTTGAATTGTCCTCTCTTATTTCAAGGCATTGCCCTCTGTTAACTTCCGCTAAAATGCATGAGTGGTATCGGTAAAGAGAATGGCAAGGCCAACAGTATTAGAGAATCCCGGTTCAGGAGGACATCGAGGACTGTTTTTGAGAAAGGAGACCTGCATCATCTATATGGAACGAGTTCAAGCAATTGCCGACGGAAATATAAGATGTACTTCAGTAGACCCGACGGGAATCATGAGAGCACAAAGGTAACATGATACAACTTCTGAATAGAAAACAAAAGGAAATGAGGAAATACCGACTGAGCAATCGCGATGACAGAGCTGTAAGTTATTATTTCCCATCACTGTGGTGAAAATCATGGAAACTAAGGGATTAAAGAGAATTAACATTATTTGTTAACAGAAACACATGAGAAAAATGGAGGCGTCGCGGGAACGAGGTGTTCACGGTTTAAGAACTCAGACCGTTTGATGAACTTACGGCACCTGATCAAATGTATCTTTTGACATTGTGAGAAGCTGGAGGAGAAATTGTAAGCTCTGTTCCAAATATATCAGCATCGTCTTTATTGGATATTGCGCTACCATAGAGTTGTAGAGTGGTAAATGTGCATTTACTTAAGAGGATCTGCCAGGGCAAGAGGAGAGTTGAAGGTGGCGACCCCAGCATTGGTGCGTGGAAACATACTGGATTGGATTGGAGGGAGAAAATTTATCACAATTTGAAATGTGAATGGTTGAAAAAGTGCCGGTTAGCATGGATTTGTCATTTGGGATCACAAATTTGATTGAGTTGCTTTGATGAACTGATGAAGAAAATTGCGGAGTGCAGCAATTGGACTATAACTTCAATAACTTTTGCAAAGTCCCGTTTGGCAGGATTGCACAGAAAACTCGATGACATCCGAACCAGTGTGAGCCACCACCTGCGCACAAGAAAACAAAATTGGTTTAGTAGAGGGAGTCAAACGGTAATAGTGGGAATTTGATATTAAGAATGCCCGCCTGCAGCTGGTGGTGTACTGAAAAGGTAGGCTCCATTTCCAGTATTGTTTGTCATCTATGAAATATTCTGAATTATCTTCATTAATATCTTTCGGAATGCAACGAAATTGTTGGTATATTAGACAGTGAAAGATATCTACGGCAATAAACTGCGAACGCAGTACAAGTAATTGCAGTTAGAATAGTAGTCGGACATTTCCGAAGTGTTGTATTTTGGTTAGTTATACCAAGGCAGAAATTGCACAGGAGATTGCCCACGGCATTGAAGTAAAACAAAGTGACTGAGGATACATGCAGGTTGATGGTTGAACGTGACAATAGAGGTGGGCAGACTGGTGAAGAAGGTGTTTGTTACATTTATTCACTATTGTAGCATCGGCGCCGTCATGTCCAGCTGTACAGGTCTTTGGTGAAGCATACTCAGAGTATTCTGTGGATTTCGGATCAGCCGGCTACAGAAAAGGCCCGACGAAGCTTCAAATCGTCCAAAAAAGATTCACAAATACATTTGCGGGACGGCATATTTTTAGCTGTAGGGAACGTCTTGGGTTACTCTTCCCTAGAGCTCAGGAGGTTGAGTGGTGACCATATATATTTAGGGGCGTAAGTGGAGGTATGATTACAGTCTTTTACCCAAAATAGCTGCATCGATTCAAAATGAAATAGAGAACATTTAAATGGATCTAAGGCAAGTTTCCCAAAGCAAGGGAGCTTGGTAACTGGAAGAGAGTATGGGATGAATCTGTGGAAGTGGGTACGATTGCTAAGTGTTAGAAACATTTGAATTGGTACACAGATAGAAAAAAGGTTTACTGTGGTAAATTACAAACGCAAGAAAACTGGTCTAGCTGGGATAGGTTTCTCGGTCTACACGGGCGAAATGGGCCGAAGTCCTGGTGCAATGCCGTATGAAGCCATGGTTACATCCAGATGGTGGTGGGATGTGTTCCTTGGAATGCCGTGGATAGTAGGGTGTTGTGAGAATGCTATAGTGTTATTGTGTGATTTACGTAATTGGTGCTTGATAGTCGGCATGGACGTAGTCTTGCGAATGTGTTCTGTGCATGTATAACTTATTCCCGAGAAGCAGAAAAGTATTCTCCAATTGTGGCCTCATGTTAATTTCAAGTGAAGAAACAATGACTGGAACCAATTGCCCCACTCATATGAAATTAATTTATAGGAAAAAAATAACCACCTGACTTTTGGTGCTGAGAGCAATATTCTCCTCCAGGTTAATATGAGGGAATAATAATAATCACAGTCGAGGGTAAAACAAAGTACAGATGTCTTAAGAGTTAAAAATGCACTTTACAAATTTTGGCCAGATTGTACGTAAATCATCAAATACCTGTTAATTGAGTTTTATTCACTGCTAAAGCGGTGTTTAATCTGTTTGAAAGTACTGATAACTAAGAAAAACATTTCTTTAGAGTTTTAAGATTTTCAAATATTTAACTTTTGATTTCGTCTTCGAAGATTTGAGAAGTCTTGAAATTTACCAAAAAAAAAAATCAGATGGTTAAAACGTTTTCGATTTGACAGCCCCAGTTAACTCGAAGGCTATTGGACTAACGTTCTCAAGAAATCTGTTGGACTATTCAAGAAACCCCAATGAATTGTGCAATATCTGCCTATTACCATGTAATTGTGCAATATCTGCCTATTACCTTGTGGATGACTTTTTCACGTTTCCCCAGCCATCAGGAGCGTTCTCCTAGTTAAAATGTACTTACAGCATCTTGCAAAGATTGCAAATTCCAGTGTACTTATACTGTAAAGTGAAAGGTGCTTGGTACAGTAGGGAGAATCAAAGAATGGAAACAAAATTACTCCCTTAATTTGCAACCATTCATCGGGTGATCGATCAGAAATCTTATATCTGTCTCGAGCTCCACTGACGCTGTATGTTTCCTCTACTTTTGCGCATCGGTTTTAGCTGCTGTTGTCCAGAAGTTACTGTGCTATCTAACCTGATATTCATCCCTATGGTCTTGTGTCACTTCATTCATGTCTTTGAAAACATAGTGAGAAAACTGGGTCCAAGACCAAAGGGCCTTCAGCATGCTGTCTGCTTCTTCTTCCCTTCTCTCAGCGGCAGCTATCAAAACAATTCTCCGTCAGACACAGCACGTTACCTTTAGCTCCCAGTGTTGCCATTTTCCGATAATGTCGAATATATTCTCAAAGGACTGATAGAAGAACATTCATATCAGTAACACAAGAGTTTCTGGAGATACTGAAATCTAGAGCAACACACACAAAATGAACTCAGCAGACCAGGCAGCATCTATGGAAATGAATGAACAATAGCCGTTTCGCACCGAGTCCCTTCATTCGGACCGGAAAGGAGAGTGGAATATGCTGGAATAAAAAGACGGTGAAATGGAGGACAAATTAGAAGGTGATAGGTGAAGTCAGGTTGAGGCGGCTTTGTGGGGAAGGAGGAAAGTCATATGTACGGTTGGCCGTTGGAATGAAGTAAGAAGCTTGGAGGTAAGAACTTGAAAATGCAAAGAGCAGGAGAATAAAGAATCTAATAGGAGAGGGGATTAGACTACGGGAGAAAGGGAAGGAAGTGGGACAGAATGGCGGTTTTAGGCAGCAGAGCAGAGAGGATAAGAGGACAGAGGTGAGAGCAGAAGAAAGATATGGGAGGGAAAATTACTTGATGGAGAAGCCGATGTTCATGTCTTCGGGTTGGAAGCTACCTAGACTGAATCCGAGGTGTAGCTCGCCGACCCTGTGAGTAGCCTCATGAAGGCGTAAGAAGAGAACATGAAGCGAAATGTCGGAAATTGAATGGAGAGGAATACAAACAATTGGGCACTCACAAATTCCGCATTCTGGGATGGTCTGGAGTTGCTCTGAAAAGTAGTCCCCAGTTTATTTCGAGTCTAACCAGTGTAGAGGAAGCAGCATAGGTAGCTCTGGCTAAAGTAGACGACGCTACCCGATTTGCAGGTGGAGTGTTGACCTGTAGTGGAGGTGATGAAGTTATAATTTTCAAGCTGTCTTCGCCTGTCATGCATTTTTTCCTACTGTTTGGATTTACATTTTTGATTAGAAAAAGACTGATGTTTTCACCCATTTTCAAATTAATTTTCATAGCAATGTCAGTGTAGAATCCATCTTGGTTGTGAAATTAATTACATAAATAATATACTTCTGTTCATAGAAAGACCTCTTCTTTGTTTCAGTGCGCGATCTGACGTCAATATCCGACCACATTTCAATATTTTCTGCATTAAATGAAAATAAGCCGCAATCATTTTCCAAATAATCGCGCATGATGTAACCGTTCACGCTTGGAAGGATGTTAAAAATTGTTACGGTTATAGACAAAACTTAAAACTCTGTTTTAATTAACATTGTGATGAAGCTTCTCATTTTTCTCGTTCCAGAAGGCACACGCCGTAGAATCGAAACACGGATATCGCAGAAAAAATGAGAAATATTCATTTGCGAGGAAGAGGATTTGAATTTACTTTATATGAAAACAAATCCACTGTCTGTAACCTAAACATCGAGCTTAAAAATAAAGCCAACAGTCCGCAAATCGATTTTTGAGACACATGTAAATTTTAACCACAAAGTCTTCCGTGATGTCATCAGCGGGCCCGTTAGTGCATCTCTATTCTTGTCATTTGTCGTTTCCTGTTAACCTGACCGAGGAGTTTGTTACAGATCTTTAGCTGAAAGAAAACATTGAATCCTGGGGTGCATCACGGAAGACGGCTCTTCCACCCGTTTGATCTATTCAGAACGAAATATTTCCGTAGCCACTCTTATACATGCCTGCAGCAGGATGCCACTTCCTCTAACAACTTTTTCTATATACTTACCGTCCTCTTTCCGAAAACCATGCCGTGCCCAGCTGTGCTTTAAATCCTTTCTCTCTCAGTTCACAATTATGTTTACTAGATTTGGATCCCCCGTCTTGAGAAATGGGCTATGAATCTTGTATATTAATGTCCATAAAAATTGTTTTACTAAAAATAGTAGGTCAAGCGCCATCTCTGACAGGGGCTTCCAACCTCTGTTAATTGTGGGGGACCATGGCATGAAAAGGTTGGAAACCCCTGATATATGGATAGCTATGATACAGACAATGAACGGTTCAGTTCGAGAACCTTTTTCAGTCTTTGAGGAGAATATGCCCTTGATTAGCTTGGTTTCCATTCTTAGGGAGAAGGAAGCAACATTCCCTAAACTTAATTTTTAACAACAGCACGGACCAACAATTCCTCCAAGAAGGAAAATTTGCCATGGCTTGTAATAGGATTATGTCCGGACTGACCGCTTATTTGCCGGCTTCCATTCTGAGCTTATTGTTAGAATTTCTAACAGCGTTGCAACTTTAAACACTGACAATGTAAATACGTTGAAGCTCTAAAATGATAGGCAGTAATGGATGTGGCACTGTTGTTATTTAAAAAAACACATACGTATTATATACACCCAACTACTGCACAGAGTCTTGCCATCTTCAGAAGTTTTCTGATGACTCTGCCATATTTGGATGCATCAGCAATGGCGATGAGGGGGAGCATAGGGCTATGATGGGAAACTTTGTCACATGGTGTGAGCAGAATCATCTGCAGCTTAATGTGAAAAAGACTAAGGAGCTGTTGTTGGACCTGAGGAGGACTAAGGAACCAGTGACCTCTCTTTCCATCCAAGGGGTCAGTGTGGACATGGTGGGCGATTACAAATACCTGGGATACGAATTGACAATAAACTGGACTGGTCAAAGAATACAGAGTCTGTCTAGAAGAAGGGTCAGAGACGTCTCTACTTCCTAATGAGACTGAGGTCCTTTAACATCTGTCGGACGATGCTGAGGATGTTCTTCGACTCTGTGGTGGCCAGTACTATCATGTTTGTTGTTGTGTACTGGGGCAGCAGGCTAAGGGTAGCAGACACAAACAGATTTAACAAACTCATTTTTTAAGGCCAATGATGTTGTGGGGGTAGTACTGCAGTCTCTGACGGTGGTGTCTGAAAAGAGGATGCTTTCCAAGTTGCATGCCATCTTGGACGATGTCTACCATCCATTCCATAATGTACTGGTTAGGCACCGGAGTGCGTTCAGCCAGAAACTCATTCCACCGAGATGCAACAATGAGCGTCATCGGATGTCATTCCTGCCTGTGGCCATCAAATTTACAAATCCTCCCTCGGAGTGTCAGACACCCGGAGCCAATAGGCTGATCCTGGACTTATTTCCACTTGGAATAATTTACTTAGTATTATTTAATTATTATTATTTTTTATATTGCTATATTTCTACACTATTCCTAGTTGGTGCAACTGTAACGAAAATCATTTCCCTCGGGATCAATAAAGTATGTCTGTCTGTCTGACTTTCTGTCTGACAATTAAATACAGGTGTACAATGTACTGTGCAAGTTAATCAAAATGGCTTCGTTGTTTTGTTAAGAGTAGGAATGCTTCTTTGAATGATAAGTGCTTTCTCTAGCAGTTGTTTAGCTTTAGACTTGCTGGTATCGGGATTGTATTCATTTGTTGACCAATGGGGAATGTTATTTTGTCTTGTGGGTCTGGCAGCGGGGTTTTCGTGGTCTTTTCAGTGGAGTCAAGAGGAAGACGCCGAGGAAGGTCGACGTGCGTTGCCATGCTCGCTCGACCACCCGGGTGGTACCAGGTGCGAGGACGTGGAGGTCGGAGGAAAGTGACGAGGGGTCGAATGGCTCGATCGTTGAGCTCCAACAATGTGCACTAAACTGACAGAACTTTGATAAGTTGGCGCCTTTTACTTTATTTTCTATTCCTTCATGTATATTGTATTGCATAGTACTTTTTAGTCTTAGTAAAATCTTTAAAGTGTATTCCGTAACGGTATCTGGTGTGAGTTTGATTTGTTGTATGTGCGCGCGGCATAAACTTGATTCTCACAGCACCTGCGTGTTCGGGAGGTGGGGTTGGTGAGTGGCTGGATCTCCTTTTCCCCTAGACGTATACCAGCCAGTTGGGTAAGTGTTACATTGATGGGGTGCTCGTCCGGGATTGGATTTTCAGGGGCTGTGGAATCGCGCAGGCAGCAGTGCGGAGATGGACAGAGATAGGATTGTTAGCTGGTGCGAGTTGGAAGATGTACCGGTGCAGTATGCCTGCGTAGCGAGCGGAGTGGATTTTCGAGTTTCGGGAGATGCGTTAGTGCGAAGCGGTTAAGTTTGGTAAAAGGTATGGGGCAGGTAGAATTGGTAGCTAGACGGTGTGGTAAAGAGATAGAGTCTAGCAGGGTGTTGGTTCGTACGAGTGCTGACGTTTTGACGTTGGAACTGCCAGCGACGGTCAGTGTTCGGGGAGACGCAGGGCCGTGGGGGCTCCAAACCCTCTCCGAGGATGAGGATAATGAGACACCGGAGAAGGAGCTAGAAATAGAAGTGGCCCCCAGAGAGGTGCCCGTCGCTAGTAAAGGGAGGTCGGAGGAGGGAGGCGTGACAAGGCCCCGCCCCTCAGGGAGGGTGGAAGCCTCGGATTTGGCAGCTGCACATAACTTCCTGGTGGGAGTGGCCGAGAGGCCACGGCTGAAACTCGGGGGTTTCTCAGGAGCCAAGCCTACTCCGGACGGGAGGGGGGGGGGGGGAATGGACTATGAGACCTGGATCGAACATACGTCTTTGATGTTAGAGGAGTAACCAGGATCGGAAGAGGAGAAGAACAGCGATTGTTGGGAAGTTTGAGGGGTTCGTTAGCGAAAACAGTCCGGGAGTTGAAAGTTGAAAAGCCTGGGGCTTCAGTGGAGGAACGCATAGAAGTTTTGGAGGGAGCGTTTGGGTTGTCAGGGGAACCCTGGCTGCTTTTAGCAGAGTTTCAACGCCTGGAACAACGGAGAGGGGAAAAGCTCCCCGAGTAAATATTTCGGATGAAGGGAATGCTTACGGGTTTTGCGGCGCCGGTGGGTAGTGAAGGCGCCTGACGTGGCTAGCGTGAGGATTAGTCAGATATTCAGTGGTTCTCTGGAGGAGGACACGGTGGCGTGGACTATCCGGCAAGCTTATAGAAAGGGTTCCCCTCCATCATTCGGACAACTGATTAGAGAGGTGCGGGAGGAAGAGAGAGCGTTCGGGTGGAAAAGGGGCTCGGGCCACCGAGTGCGATCCTCAGCGATACAGGAAATGGTGGCTGAGTGGAGGACTGAAAACCCCCAGGGGAGTAGGGTCGCCCCTCTGAAGGGGAAGAACAGGGAAGGTACCCATCCCGGGGGCGGCCCGTGCAGTAGTTCGTGAGCGGGAAGGGGCGGCGGGCAGCGTGTACTTTACCTGTGGGAAAGAGGGGCATTTCAGTCGGGACTGTGGGCGGCCGTGGGTTTGCTATAGCTGTGGAGAGGAGGGACACGTTCGGGGGGATTGTGAGAAACAAGGTGTCGGGAAACTTAGGACTGGCTCAGTGAGGGAACGGACTGGAGCCAATTGGAGGAACGCTTTCCCAGAGATCAGCCGGGGGACCACTTGATGCCCACGCCTTTATTCCGGATGGGCTGCTAGGACCCCGTGCCAGTGTGTGTCTACGGATAGAGGGAGTTTACGCTAAAACTGTTCTTGATACGGGATCGCAGGTGATCTTATTGTACCGGTCGTTCTAATCCAATATCGAAAGCATTTGCCCGTAACCGGATTTGACGCTCTGCAGATTTGGGGTGTGAGCGAGGGTGATTACCCGTACGATGGGTACGTATCGGTGAGATTGGAGTTCTCGGAGGGTGATGTGGGAGTGTCCGAAGCCATTGAGACGTTGGTGTTGGTGTGTCCTGACCAGGTGGAAACCCGTGGTGCTGCCCTCCTGCTGGGGGCTAAATGCTCGGTTGTGCGATGGCTCCTGGGAGTTTGTAAGGAGAAAGGGGGGGGGGTGGAACACTTTCTGGAGACCCTCTCGGTGCATCCAGTGTTTCAAGCGGTATTCGAAGAAGGGGTTCACCCCCAAGGGCTGGAGCCGGAGTGTAAACGAAGGATGGAATGGTGTACGCAGGCGAGGCTCAAGGTTAACCGACCAGGGGAGGAAGCACTCGTGATGGGGACCCCCAGATTCTCCGATGTGCCAACGGGCGAAGCAGTGTTAGTAGACTCCCGGGACGATCTTGAAGGGGAAACACGATTTCCGGCGGGGGCGCTGGTGAGGCCGAAGTGCAGAGACCAGAGGTGGTACATGCGATGCGAGTAGCCGTAAGTGTCAGGAACAGTACGGCAAGAGACATCACGTTTAAAAGTGGATTTCCGCTGGCACATCTGTTTCCGGTGACGATAAAGTCTAGCGCCCCAGTGAGGACCCCTAACGGGAAGGGTTTGGAGCATCGAAGGGAGCTGACCGCTGAAGCCTTTAATTTCGGGGATTCTCCTGTGTCGCCGGAGTGGAAACGCAGACTAGTGGAAAAGATGCTGAAGATGGAAGCTGTTTTTTCTCGGGGCGAGTTTGATGTGGGCTACTCCTAAAGCACTCGCCACACCATCCCGGTGACGGAGGACAACCCGTTCCGAGAGAGATCCCGGCGGTTGGCCCCGGCAGATGTTGAAGATGTGCGGCAGCACTTGTGCAAGTTGAAGGAAGCTGGAATCATAGCTGAGTCCCGAAGTCCCTATGCGTCCCCAATAGTGGTGGCAAGGAAGAAGAATGGGAGGCTGCGCATGTGCGTTGACTATAGGACTTTGAATCAGCGAACTGATCCTGATCAAAATAACGTCCGGAGGGTCGAGGACGCGTTGGCCTGCCTGAGTGGCGCGAAGTGGTTCAGTGTGCTGGACTTAAGAAGTGGATATTACCAGATCCCGATTACCGCCGATTTGTGAAAGGATACGCTAAAATGTGTGACCCGTTGACTCAGCTGTTGTGCAGCTATCCCCCAGTGGGGAAGTAAAGGAAGGGGGACCGGAGGTAAGACGCTGGAGGATACTGGAACCCGGTGGAAACTTTCGGCTCGAGATGGGATGATCGATGTCAAGAGGCGTTCCGATCTTTGAAAAGGGCGCTGACCCAGGCCCCGGTGTTGGCTTTTGTTGATCCCCAAAAGCCATATGTGCTGCACACCGATGCCAGCCGAGAGGGTCCCGGGGCTGTTCTGAACCAGGAACATGGTACATCATTGTGACCGCTGGTCTTTGTCAGCCGAAGCTTGTCGCCCTCTGTGAGAAACTATCCGTCTCACAAGTTGGAGTTCCTGGCACTGAAGTGGGCGGTGGTGGACAAGTTGAGCGATTACCTGTAAGGAGCCAAGTTTGAGGTGAGAACGGATAACAATCCTCTCACTTATATTCTCACTTCGGCTAAACTGGATGCTACAGGGCATCAGTGGCTTGCGGCCTTGTCGGTATATGATTTCAGCCTGAAGTACCGCCCAGGAAGCAGGAATGTCGATGAGGATGCGTTGTCACGTCGGAGCAGAGGGAACGGGAGAAGGACGAGGAGTGGAAGAGTGTCCATGCCCCTGGAGTGCCAGTTTGCTATCACCGTGAAGGCCGAGGGAAGAGGAATGCTGGAGCGAGCCGTGGACAACTTGAGGGTTGTTGACGACGCCATACCCCTAGCTTACTGTGGCCTGACTGCACTGCAGAATAAACATTTGCCGAATTGAGTCCGGGTGAAGTGGCAGCTGCTCAGCAAAATGACCCGGGTCTTGGCACTTTGTGGAGAGCAGTAGAGAAGGGGGATGTGGCGTTGGCTGAAAAGGCGAAACACCCGTCCGTGTCTTTGTTATTGAACGAGTGACCTCGGTTAAAATTAAAGAACAAAGTCTTGTACCGGGTCACGGCGCCTCCGGACCAACCCCGCCGTTGGCAACTGGTCATGCCAGAGAAGTAGCAGCAGACTGTACTCCTGGCCTTGCATGATGATTGGGGGTGAAAAAGACCTATGGATTACTCGAAGACCGGTTCTACTGGCCCTGGATGAGTGGGGCTGTTGAAGAATACTGTAGGAAATGCAGCCGTTGCATCCGGAGGAAGACCTTGCCAGCGTCGGTGGCTCCACTGTCGCACTTGTAGAGTGCGGGACATCTGTACCTGGCGTGTATGGATTTTCTGTCGATTGAGCCTGACACCAGCAACACCGCGAATGTCTTAGTTATCACCGATCATTACATTCGCTATGCTCAGGCATTTCCCACTAAGGATCAAAAGGCGACGACGGTGGCGAAGGTGTTATGGGAGAAGTATTTTGTTCATTGTGGCCTTCACAGACGGATCCATAGTGACCAGGGGCGGGACTTTGAGAGCCGGCTTATCTATGAATTACTGACTATCCTTGGTGTTGAGAAATCCAGAACTACCCCTTATCACCCACAGGGTGATCCTCAGCCTGAGAGGTTCAACAGAACCCTGTTGGATATGCTCGGGACGCTGGAGATTGGGCAGACAAATAAGTGGAGTCGTCATATTGGACGATTAGTTCACCGTTACAATTGTACTCGCAATGATGCTACAGGGTACACGCCCTGAAGTCCGGGCGGGAAGCGACGTTGCCCTTTGAACTGTGTTTTGGGGCTGAAGTTGGTGAATTACCCGGGAATCCCGATCTAAAGTATGTGTCCGATATGAGGAGGGAGTTGCAGAGAGCGAATGATTTGGCCAAGGCGGCGTCTACCAAACAAAATCAGAGGAATAAGAGGAGATATGAACAAAAAGTGATGTTTGCTCAATTACTGCCTGGAGACCGGGTCTATTTACGGAATTTTGGACACCCGGTAAGCAGAAGTTGGCAAATCGATGGGCGGCCACCGCCTATGTAATACAAAGCCAGATGCCGAACCTACAAGTTTACCGGGTGCAACCTGCGGATGGGAATGGGCCTGTCAAGGTACTCCATCGGAATCACCCGCTGCCCCTGGGCCAAGCGGTGCAAGTGGACAAGGAGCCAGAGTGGGAGGTTGCGCCTTGTACAAAGACTCTGCGAGGGCGCAGAACGAGGAAGGAGGCCGGGACGTGTCCTTAACCTGGGAATGGATACCGATTGGGAACATGACGACTCAGATGAATGGCCCCTGTTCCCATTCGCTGGCGCTCCAGTACCAGAAGAGGAGGCTCCTGGCCCTTCGCTTACTGAGTTGCGCAAGAGGAGGGAAGGTGTTGATGGTCAGATGGAGAGGCAGCCAGCGTTGGGTGGAGGGAGGGTGGAACCCGAACGTGAGCCAGAGGGTTCGCAGGTGAAGGGGGTGTCCAGTGAGGGGGAGGATGAGGGTCCGACAGGAGTGACCCCGCGGGGTCTGAGGCGGAAGGGTCGGCAGAAGGGGTACGTAGATCTCAGAGAAGTAGGCGCCCCCCGGAGCGGTTGACATATGTGGTGCCAGGAGAACCGAGTGTGTTTTCTACAGCTCTGGGTAGTTATGTCGCTGCTTTCTGCACCTGGGTTGCATTTTGTGTGTTGCAAGAAGCATTGTTGAACTCTGGTAATGTCATGAGGGCATGACATTTGCTAGTGGGGAAAGAATGTACAAGATACTGTGTATGTTAATCAAAATGGCTTCTTTGTTTTGTTAAGAGTAGGAATGCTTCTTTGTATGATAAGTGCTTTCTCTCGCAGTTGTTTAGCAAGAGACTTGCTGATATCGGGATTGTATTCATTTGTTGACGAATAGGGAATGTCATTTTGTCTTGTGAGGCTGGGAGCTTGGGGGTTTCGCGTCTTTTCAGGGGAGTCAGGAAGAGAACGCCGAGGAATGTGGACGTGCGTTGCACTGCTCGGTCGACCAACAGGGTTGTCCCAGGTGCGAGGACGTGGAGATGGGAGGAAAGCGACGACGGGTCGAATGGTTCGATGGTTGAGCTCCAACGATGTGCACTAAACTGACTGAACTTTGATAATTTGGCGACTTTTACTTTATTTTCTTTTCCTTCATATATATTGTATTGCATATTACTCTTTTAGTTTTAGTACAATCTTTAAAGTGTATTCTATAACGGTATCTGTTGTGAGTTTGATATTGTGTGTGTGCGCGCGGCATGAACTTGATTCTCACAGCAGCTGCGCATAGAGGAGGTGGGGTTGGTGAGTGGTTGGATCTCCTTTTCCCCTACACATATACCAGCCTGTTATGCAAGTGTTACACAGGGTATTTCAAAATGATATCAGTTATAAATGCTAAGTGTGCGGGAGTGTTCAGTTACCACGTGGTGGCGCAGCCGCGCGGATGAGAGGGAACAGTGATGCGAAGTGTATACAGACAAAAGAGATGGGAGGTTGGTTTCCTGATGAACTGAGCTGTGTCCATAACCGTCTGCATTTTTGCTGTGTTAGTCAACCTCCTGCTGTTAGCATTTCGGTCATACCATTGATTCGAGACTTATCTATAGCTTTGAATCATAGTAAAGTTGAATCTTGCTGTACAAAAGCTTTATGGTGTGTTCATTACAGAGGAGGATTACACCTCTCTGGAAAAAAAACTCTTAATTTGGAATCATCGGTAGAGATTTGTCTATAGACGGATGTAATACTTTGGTTCTCAAAAATTTATTCCTCTCATCATCATGCAGAAAGGGTACTCTGGGAAGAAACAATGTTATTTCAATCCGCCATTTGTATGATCCATCCACAAAGTGCATTGTACAAAGATGGCCACTAGGGACTCACTGTGTTCACCTGCATTCAGAGTTGTTAAAAATTCTAAATATAGTACGGTTCCTGTATCTATATTGATTTACCACGCCAGTCGTCCGTACCCAACAAGACAATCAAATGCTACCTTCGCAGTCTAGCAGGTCGGAAGAGATAAAACTTGCCTTATGAGGTAGCAACTTTATTCTCTGTTCCTATATTTAGGTTACACACTGCGCTGCCATTAAGCTTTAGCAAGTGAACTCAATCCCCGTATATACCTGATTCCGTGTGGGTGGGAGCACAATTCAGTGAATGCTTACGAGATGCGAACATCACTTATTTGTTGTTTCCTTCTTATGTTCCCAGCGGGCTACTCAGTTATTTGGCCGCACAAATATAATATTTATTTTACATCGTTCTACGACCTGAACTTTTTTCTCCTTTTGAATCCGTTAAGTAACACCGAAGACATTGATAAGACTAACGGTGAAGAAAATAACATAAATTTCAATGTGATATTATCAAAATGTGCAATATTCATTCGTGAATGAACGCTCCAACAAGCATACATAATGATACATACATTTACTACAGACACTACTTCTGAAATTCGCTTTTCTACGGTGTGCATTAAGAAACCATTGCCAGAAGAGGATCTGGCAATGTCGTGCACTCACGTGCTTTTCTATCATCTTCAGAAAGCTCTGTTCATTTTGTAGGCAGGATATTCTACAATGCTACTAAATAATGCTACAGGGTTGAAACGACGATGAAATGAGCTGACAATGAATAAGTTATGAAGCATATTTTATAAAATATCTACAGCATTTCACATTTGCTTGCTGAATTGGCCCGCTTTTGTGACTTTGCGATTCAAGAAAATTACAATCGGTCGTTTGTTAGTTTTATTCATGGGTAGATGGAAACCGAAAAAGAGAGACAGGAATAGAGAGATATTGTTAATTAATAATAAGATATTACATTTGGAACTTTTACTGGTATGTAGAAGGGAAAGCATTATTTACAAGTGGAAAGTTCGAGGGGATTTGAGATGCAATGTGACCTGGGTGAACGAAACCAATCAATGATTCGCGATGGGAAATCTACACTAGCCACCCATCATTCAGACAAATTTTCAAGCAACAAGCGAGCTGTAGGCGTCATGAGTCGGCGGGAAACGAGGATGCCGATCAAGCGAATCAGCCATCAGACCAAAAGATACAAGAAGAGATTCTGGACATTTTGCCGATGGGGTCTGCTCCGCCATTTCTTGCTGAGACCATTTGATATAATAGTAGAGGAAGTACATTCGGCCCATCGAGTCTGCTAGGCCATTGAATCATGGGCGGATCCAATTCTTTTGGTCATGCCCACTCTACTGGCTTCTCCCAAAACCTTTCATGCCCTGTATAATCAAGAACCTATCTATCACCACTTTGAGTACACCCAGTGACTCGTCCTCCAGACACTACTGGCAAAAAAATTCCACAGATTTACCATCCTCTGACTAAAGTGATTTCTCCGCATCTCAGTTCCAAAAGGACGTTCTTCATTCCTGAAGTCGTGCAAGCAAGCAAGGAATGACAGCGCCGGTTACTGGCAACTCTGCGCGTGCTCTGTAGAGCAAACTGCCCTCTACACTATCCTGTACCCGAGGAATCCTTCTAAACCTCCAATTTGCTACATCTAGCAAGATAAAGAACAGCCTGGCGAAGTTACTGACACAGCTGGAGATCATCGACGGGCCAGAATTGTTTCAACACCAGACCGTGCCTGGACCCGATCGGCGAGGCCTGGTCCGAGGTACACCACGTTCCCGGAGCCCCGCGGCCTACTAAAGTGTCGGAGGGACTGGAGACATGGCCCATTCCGACCAGCACCTCTCCAAAGCAGACAACAACACAGAAGTGATGTCGGAGACCTCAAGACACCCCAGACGCTTCACCGGTGCGACCACTGTAGAGCCTCGTTGGTGGCTATCCAGAGCTGCCGGAAGTAAGGCCTCCGCCGCCGAGCTCGGAAATCGAGCCCGGGTCTCGGCTGGAGCGGAGAACTCCGCAACCGTGACACTGTTTACGGACTTGTTTCAGCCGGCAGCCCAGCCCTCCGGAATTAAGTGTCGGCTTTGGGGCCCGACACGATCGACAGCCCGGGCCCCCGACAGTTGGAGTGACAGTGGAGCCTGCCCCGTCACTCGGCCCGACCTGGAGCGCCCGACGACGCGCCCCGCCGATCGATCCCCGCGGGACGCGTCCACCAACCGCAAAGAGCTGCTAACAACACACTGCATCGATGGAAACCTGGAAAGATGAACAAATTACCGAGGAAGCGTGGGAAAAGAGCTGGGCTGCTGATCAGATTAAATCGGAGGGTCTTTAGGATCCCTCTGCCCACCATCCTACTTGCTAATGTGCAAGCCATACAGAACAAGGTGGATTTTCTTAAAGCGAGACTCACCTACTGCAGGGAGATGCAGAACTGCAGTGTATTGTGTTTCACAGAGACCTGGCTCTCTCCTGCCAGCCCCGACTGTGCCATCTGGCCAGAGGGACTTTCAATCCATCGGATGGACCGAACGGCGTCTTCGGGCAAGAGGAAGGGAGGTGGAGTCCGCTTACTGATCAATACTGCGTGGTGCTCGGACACAGTGGCACTGACAAGCTGCTGCAGCCCGGACCTGGAACATCTGTCGGTGAAGTGTCGTCCCTATTATTTGCCACGGGAATGCACCTCGGTAATACTGTCAGCGGTCTACATACCTCCCCCCACCCCAGGCGTACGTGGAGTGTGCTGTGAATACTCTGTGTACCAACATCACTGAACTTGAGACCAGGTATCCGGAGGCTTTGCTTATTTCAGCCGGGGACCTCAGGCCAACCTCAGAAAAGCGCTGCCAAAGTTATACCACATGTCTTCTGCTCCAATAGATGCTCGAATATACTTGAGCACTGCTACACAGCAGTCAAGGATGCCTACCGTTCCGTCCAGTGATCTCACTTCGGAATATCGGACCATCAGGCCGTACTGCTCCTCCCGGCTTACAAACAGAAACTGAAGCAGGAGGTCACGGTGTCAAAAGTGGTGTCGCGTTGGGCAGAGGAAACGGATGAGGTCCTCCGTGATTGCTTGAATTGGTGGACTGGTTAGTATTCAAGGATTTGGCAGCTAATCTCGATGAGTATGCCTCAGCTGTCATGGACCTTATCTGGAAATGCACAGAGGACTGTGTGTCTCGCAAGACGATCCGGGTCTTCCCTAACCGGAGGCCTTGGATGAATTATGAGGTCCAGTCCCTTTTGAAGGCTAGAGCTTCGGCTTTTATGTCCGGAGATACCAGTCGCTACATGGAATCCAGGCGTAAACTCCGGAATGTCATTAAGGGCGCCAAGAGGCAATATCAGCCAAGTTGGAAGCCCAGGCTAAGCAGAGCAATGGCAGTAGACTATGGCAGGGTCTAAATGAGATCACTGGGCGCAAACAAAAAGGCTGGGAATATCATTAACTGTAGCGCTTCTCTTCCTGACAAACTTAACATATTCTACGCAAGATTCGAACAGAAGAGGAGCGTCTTCTGAGTCATCTCTGGATGAACTGGACCTGTTGGCATCAAGATTCATCGTCACCGAGGAAGACGTTAGAAGAGCCTTCCTGAAAATAAATTCAAGGAAGGCGATGGGCGCAGATGGCGTTTCGGGGCGGGTTCTCCGGGCCTGTGCAAGCGAGCTAGCTGAGGTGTTTGCTGACATCTTCAACTGCTCCGGGTTTCAGTCTAAGATCTCCTCGTGTTTTCGAAAGGCAAAGATAATCCCGGTGCCGAAGAAAAGCAAGGCGGCATGCCTGAATGAATACCGACCTGTGACGCTAACATCAATTGCTATGAAGTGCTTCGAGCGATTGGTTATGGCACGCATCAACCATAACCTACCGGTCAACCTCGACGCTTTGCAGTTCGCCTACTGGAACAACAGGTCAACAGCAGATGCCATCTCTCTGGCACTACATTCCTCCTTAGAACACCTGGAGAATAAAGACGCATATGTAAGGCTCCTTTTCATGACTACAGCTCTGCCTTTAATACCATTATTCCAAATGAACTGATTCCTAAGCTCCGGAACCTGGGTCTCAGCACTCCGATCTGCAGCTGGATCTTCAACTTCCTCACAGACAGGACCAGGGCTGAAAAGATAGTGTACAAGCTCTCCTCTACAATCACTCTGAGCACTGGTGCCCCACAGGGCTGTGTACTCAGCCCCCTGCTGTACTCACTGTACACCCATGATTGTGTAGCCAAGTTTCCATCGGACTCAATATATAGGTTTGCTGAACACACCACAATTGTAGGCCGCATCTTTGGTAATAATGAGTCTGAGTGCAGAGAGGAAACTAAGAACCTGGTGGCATGGTGCGTAGACAATAACCTATCCCTCACCGTCAGCAAGACGAAGGAATTGGTTGTTGATTTCAGAAGGAGAAGCGGACCACATGACCCCACCTGAATCGGTGGTGCGCAGGTGGAACAGGTGAAAAGCTTTACGTTCCTCGGGGTGAATATCACAAATGACCTGACTTGGTCTAACCAAGCAGAGTCCACTGCCAAGAAGGTCCACCAGCACCTTTACTTCCTGAGAAAGCTGATTAAATTTGGCCTGTCCCATAAAACTCTCACTAATTTTTTATAGGTGCACCGTAGAAACCATTCTTCTAGGGTGCATCACAACTTGGTAGGGAAGTTGTCCTGTCTGAGAACGGCAGAAGCTGCAGAAAATCGTGAACCTATCCCAGCATATCACACAAACCGATCTTCCATCCTGGGACTCACTTTACACCACATGCTGCCAGGATAATGAAGGATAATTCCCACCCAGCCAACACACTTTTTGTCCCACGTCCCTCTGAGAGGAGGTTCAAGAGCTTGAAAATACTTAGGGCCAGTTTGGGAACAGCTTCTTTCCAACTGTGATACGACTGCTGAACAGATCCTGACCGTACCTTCCAAATATCTGGACCTGATTTGCACTCCCTCACTTTCCCTTTTCTATTCTCTGATTATGACTTATAATATAATTTTTTTATTATATTTACTTCGATGTGTACCTCAGGGAGCGCAGAAACAAAATATCTCTGTGATGATTGTACGCTATAGTATCAATTGTTTGGTGACAATAACTTATTTGTAAAGTGCCCTCTTTCCTAGAATCTCCTAACATGGAAAATAAATTTCCCATATCTAATCTTTTCAGGCCTTTTAAATTTCGGAATGTTTCTGTGCGATCCCCCCTCATTCTCCTGAACTCTGCAGAATTCAGCCCAAGTGCTACCAAACGTTCCTCATACGGTAACCCTTTCATTCGTGGAATAACTTATAACTTTTATAAATCTTCTCTGAACACTCTCCAATGTCAGTATATCCTTTCTAAAATAAGGAGCTCAAAACTGCACGCAATACTCCAAGTGTGGTCTCTCGAATGCCTTACAGAGTCTCAACATCACATCCTTGCTCTTATATTCCGTATCTCTAGAAATGAATGCCAACATTGCATTCGCCTTCTTCACAACAGACTCAAACTGCAGGTTAACCTGTAAGGTATCTTTCACAAGAAGTCCCGTTCCTTTGCATCTCTGCATCTTGAATTCTCTCCCCATCTAAATAATAGTCTCCCCTTTTATTACTTCCCCAAAGTGCATAATCATACACTTTCCAACATTAATTATTTTTGCCACTTCTTTGCCCATTTCCCTAAACTGTTTAAGTCTCTCTGCAGGCTTTTTGTTTCCATAACACTATCCGCTCCTCCACCTATCTTTGTATCATTAGCAAATTTAGTCACAAACCCATTAATACCGTAGTCCAAATCATTGACAATCATTGTAAAAATCTGCAGTCCCAACACCGACCCCTGTGGAACTGCACTGGTAACCGGCAGCCAGCCAGAAGAGCATCCCTTTATTCCCACTCGCTGTTTTCTGCCGACCAGACAATGTTCCACCCATGCCAGTAACTCCTCTGTAATTCCATGGGCTCTTAGCTTGCTAAGTAGCTTCTTCTGCGGCGCCTTGTCAAAGGCCTTTTGAAAATCCAGATATGCCACATCTTCCACTTCCCTTTTGTCTACCCTGCTTCAATTCCCTCAAAAATTTGCAGTATTTTAGTCAGACAGGATTTTCTTTTCAGGATACCATTCTGGCTTTGGCCGATCTTGTAATGTGCCTTCAGGTACTCCGTAATCTCTTCCCTAACAATCGATTCTAATGACTTCCCAACCACTGATGTCAGGCTAACAGGTCCATACTTTCCTTTCTGCTGCCTCATCACCCTTCTTAAATAGCGGATCTGCATTTTCAATTTGCCAGTCATCTGGTACAAAGATGTTGTACCAACAAGGGTGTTGCCTGGAAGGGGGAGAATGCCTTCTGAGACTCGGCTGAGTGAACTCGGCCTTTTCTTCTTGGAGCCACGGCGGATGAGAGCTGACCTGATAGGGGTGTATAAGATAATGAGAGGCATTGATCGTGTGGATAGTCAGAGGCTTTCGCCCAGGGCTGAAATGGCTAGCGCGAGAGGGTACAGATTTATGGTGCTTGGAAGATGGTACAGAAGAGATGTCAGTTTTAGGTTTTGTAAACAAAGAGTGGTGAATGCATGGAATGAGTTTCCAGCGGCCTTGGTGGAGGCCGAAACGATAGGGTCTTTCAAGAGACTCCTGAACAGGTACATGGAGCATTGAAAAACAGAGGGCCATGTGTAAGCCTAGGTAGATCTAGGGTAAGGACATGTTCGGTAAAACTCAGTGGGCCAAAGGTCCTTTAATGTGCTGTAAGTTTTCTATATTTCTATGTTTCTAATGCCAGAATCTATCGATTCTTCAAAAATCATCGTTAATCCCTCCGCAACCTCTCCAGATATTTCCCTCATACTCCGAAGGTGCATTCCATCATGTCCAGGAGATTTATCCACCCTCAGACCATAAGCTCCCTGAGCACCTTCTCAGTCGTAATTTTCACTGCACAAACTTCGTTTCCCTGACACTCTTGATTGTCCAGTATACTGCAAACATCTTCCACTGTGAAGACTGACGCACAATACGCATTCTTTGCATCTCTCATGACAATATCTCCAGCATCATTTTTCATTGGTCCTATATCTACCCTCGACTGCCTTTAACCCTTTATATACTTAAAATCAACTTTGATATTGCTCATCAGTTTCTTTTCAGAAATCAACTTTTCCTTCCTAATGATCTTCTTAGTTTCTTTCTGCAAGTTTTTAAAAGGTTCCCAATCCTCTATCTCTCCACGAGCTCTGGCTTCCTTATAACCTCTATCTTTTGATTTTACTTTGGCTCTGACTTTTCCTTGTTAGCCACGGTAGTGTCCTTATTATCTTTGAAAATACCTTCTTATTTGGAATATATCTGTCTTGCACTTCCCTCATTTTTCGAACTCCAGCCGTTGTGGGCCGAGGGACCTTAAATGTGCTGTAGGTTTTCTGTATTTCTATGTTTCTATATTTCTGCACGACTATGTTGTGCAGTAAGTGTGTCCAACTGCAGCTTCTGGCAGACTGCATTGAGCGTCTGGAGCTGCGATTGGATTCATCCTGAAGCATCCGCGATGCTGCGAAAGTCGTGAATAGCACGTTTAGTGAGTTGGCCACACCGCAGTTAAAGGCTACACAGGCAGAAAGGGGAGGGGTGGCCACTAGACAGCGTAGTAATAGGCAGGTAGTGCAGGAGTCCCCTGAGGTCATCTCTCTCCTAAACAGATATACTGTTTTGGATACTGTTGGAGGAGATGACTCATCAGGGAAAGGCAGCAGTAGCCGAGCTCATTGCACCATGGGTGGCTCTGCAGCACAGTAGGGAAGGAAAAGGTATGGGAGACCTATACTGATAAGGGATTCGATTGTAAGGGGAATAGATAGGCGTTTCTGCGGCCGCAGACGAGACTCCAGGATGGTATGTGCCTCCCTGGTGCAAGGGTCAAGGATATCTCTGAGCGGCTGCAGTACATTCTGGAATGGGAGGGTGAACAGCCAATGGTCGTGGTGCACATAGGTACCAACGATATAGGTAAAAAAACGGGATGAGGTCCTACAAGGTGAAGTTAGGGAGTTAGGAGATAAACTAAAAAGTAGGACCACAAAAGTGATAATCTCGGGATTGCTACCAGTGCCTCCTGCTAGTCAGAGTAGAAATAGGATGATATTTCAGATGAATACGTGGCTTGGAAAATGGTGCAAGGGGGAGGGATTCAAAATTCTGGGGCATTGGAAGCAGTTCTGGGGGAGGTGGGACCGGTATAAACAGGACGGTCTGCTCCTGGGCTGGACTGGAACCAATGTCCTAGGGGGAGCGTTTGCTACTGCTGTTTAGGGGGCTTTAAACAAATGTTGCAGGGGGATGGGAACAAGTGCAGAGAGACGGAGAGGTGTAAAATGAGGGTAGAAGCAAAAAGTAGTGGTGAAAAGAAAAACTGGAAGGCAGGCAAATCCAGGGCAAAAAGTAAAAAGAGCCACTTTTCAATATAATTGTATAAGGGCTCAGACTGTTGTAAAAACAAGCCTGAAGGCTTTGTGCGTCAGTGCGAGGAACATTCGTAACAACGTGGATGAATTGAATGTGCAGATAGTTATGAATGAATATGATATAGTTGGGATCACAGAGACATGGCTCCAGAGTGACCAAGGATGGGAGATCAACATCCAGGGATATACAATATACAGGAGGGATAGACAGGAAATAAAAGGAGGTTAGGTAGCATTGCTGGTTAGAGAGGAGATTAACGCATTAACGCATTAAGGAAGGACATTAGCCTGGAGGATGTGGAATCGATATGGGTAGAGCTGAATAACACTAAGGGGCAGAAAACGCTGGTGGGAGTTGTGTACAAGCCACCTAACAGTAGTAGTGAGGTTGGGGATGACATTAAACAGGAAATTAGACATGCGTGCAATAAAGGAACAGTAGTTATAACGGGTGACTTTAATCTACATATAGCTTGGGAGAACAAAATTGGTAAGGGTGCTGAGGATGAGTATTTCTTGGAATGTATGCGAGATGGTTTTCTGAACTAGCATGTCGAGGAACCAACTAGAGAGCAGGCCATTCTAGATTGGGTATTGAGCAATGAGGAAGGGTTAGTTAGCAATCTTGTCGTGCGAGGCCCCTTGGGTAAGAGTGAACATACTATGGTGGAATTCTTCATTAAGATGGAGAGTGACATAGTTAATTCAGAAACAAAAGTTCTGAAATTAAAGAAAGGTAACTTTGAAGGTATGAGACGTGAATTAGCTAAGATAGACTGGCAAATGATACTTAAAGGGTTGACGGTGGATATGCAATGGCAAGCATTTAAAGGTCGCATGGATGAACTACAACAATTGGTCATCCCAGTTTGGCAAAAGAATAAACCAGAGAACTTAGTGTACCCGAGGCTGACAATGTAAATTAGGGATAGTATCAAGTCCAAAGAAGAAACATATAAATTAGCAAAAAAACAAAAAAGCGGTACAGCTGAGGACTGGGAGAAATTCAGAGACCAGCAGAGGAGGACAAAGGGCTTAGTTAGGAAAGGGAAAAAAGATTAGGAGAGAAAGCTGGCAGGGAAAATAAAAACTGACTGTAAAAGCTTTTATAGATACGTGAAAAGAAAAAGATTGGTTAAGACAAATGTAGGTCCTTTACAGTCAGAAACAGGTGAATTGATCATAGGGAACAAAGACACGGCAGACCAATTGAATAACTACTTTGATTCTGTCTTCACTAAGGAGGACATAAGTAATCTTCCGGAAATAGCAAGGGACCGAGGGTCTAGTGAGATGGAGGAACTGAGGGAAATACATGTTAGTAGGGAAGTGGTGTTAGGTAAATTGAAGGGATTAAAGGCAGATAAATCCCGAAGGCCAGATGGTCTGCATCCCAGAGTGTTTAAAGAAGTAACCCAAGAAATAGTGGATGCATTAGTGAGAATTTTTCAAAACTCCTTAGATTCTGGATTAGTTCCTGAGGATAGGAGGGTGGCTAATGTAACACCACTTTTTAAAAAAGGAGGGAGAGAGAAACAGGGGACTTATGGACCGGTTAGTCTGACATCGGTGGTGGGGAAAATGCTAGAGTCAGTTATCGAAGATGAGATAGCAGCACATTTGGAAAGAGGTGAAATCATCGGACAAAGTCAGCATGGATTTGTGAAAAGAAAATCATCTCTGACGATTTGAAGATGTCATTAGTTGAGTGAATAGAGGTGAGCCAGTGGATGTGGTATATTTAGATTTTCAAAAGGCTTTCGACAAGGTCCCACATAGGAGATTCGTGTGCAAACTTAAAGCACATGGTATTGGGGGTATGGTATTGATGTGGATAGAGAATTGGTTGGCAGACAGGAAGCAAAGAGTGGGAGTAAACGGGACTTTTTCAGAATGGCAGTCAGTGACTAGTGGGGTACCGCAAGGCTCAGTGATGGGACCCCAGTTGTTTACAATATATATTAATGATTTAGACGAGAGAATTAAAAGCAGCATCTCCAAGTTTGCGGATGACACGAAGCTGGGCGGCGTTGTTAGCTGTGAGGAGGATGCTAAGAGGATGCAGGGTGACTTGGATAGGTTAGGTAAATGGGCAAATTCATAGCAGATGCAATTTAATGTGGATATATGTGAGGTTATCCGCTTTGATTGCAAGAACAGGAAAACAGTTTATTAACTGAACGGTGGCCGAATAGGAAAAGGGGAGATGCAACGAGACCTGGGTATCATTGTACACCATTCATTGAACGTGCGCATGCAGGTACAGCAGGCGGTGAAAAAGGCAAACTATATGTTGGCATTCATAGCAAAATGATTTGAGTACAGGAGCAGAGAGTTTCTACTGCAGTTGTACAACACCTTGGTGAGTCCGCACCTAGAATATTGTGTGCAGTTTTGGTCCCCTATTCTGCGGAAAAACATTCTTGCCATAGAGGGAGTACAGAGAAAGTTCACCCGATTGATTCCTGGGATGGCAGGACTTTCATATGAAGAAAGGTTGGATCGACTAGGCTTATACTCACTGGAAGGGGGGATTTTATTGAAACGTATAAAATTCGAAAGGGTTTGGACAGGCTAGATGCAGGAAGATTGTTTCCGATGTTGGGGAAGTCCAGAACGAGGGGTCACAGTTTAAGAATAAAGGGGAAGCCTTTTAGTACTGAGATGATGAATAACTTCTTCACACAGAGAGCAGTGAATCTGTGCAATTCACTGCCACAGGAAACAGGTGAGGCTGGTTCATTGGCTATATTTAAGAGGAAGTTAGATATGGCCCGTGTGGCTAAAGGACTCAGGGGATATGGAGGGAAAGCAGGTACGGGGTTCTGAGTTTGATGATCAGTCATGATCACACTGAATGCGGTGCAGGCTCGAAGGGCCGAATGGCCTACTACTGCACCTATTTTCTATGTTTCTATGTTTCCATTGTTGCTCTGTTGTCCTTCCTGCAAATGTCCCTATCCAGTCAACTTTAACCATATCGTCTCTAATGCCATTGTAATTTCCTTTATTCCACTGAAATACCGACACATTGGATTTTATTTTTCCATCTGAAATTTCAATGTGAACTCCATCATATTATGATCGAGCTTAAGTATTCCTTAACCTTAAACTCACTTATCATTTCCGGATCATTACACAACACCTGATCCAGCACAGCCGATCCCCTAGTAGGGCCAACAGCAAGCTGATCTAAAATGCCATCCCTTGGACATTCTACAAATTCTCTCTCTTAAGATCCAGTGCTCAGCTGGTTTTCTCAATTCACTTTCGTGTTAAAATCCCCAATGATTATTATTACATAGTGTTTCTTACACGCTGTTCCTGTACCCTGCCGTAATTTGTAATCCACATCCTGGCTGCCGTTTGGAGACCTGTATACAACTGCCATTAGGGTCCTTTTACACTTGCCATTTCTTAACTCAACCAGTAGAGACTCTAGACCTTCCAATCCTATGTCATCTCTTTCTCATTATCTTATATGATTTCTTATACACAGAGCTACACTGCACACTCTGCCTACTAAGCTGTCTTTCGGATACTCTGTAAATCCTTGGACGTTAGTCTCCCAATTCCAGCTATCCTTTAGCCAAGTTTCAGAAATGGTCACAACATCATATTTGCCAATCTGTAGTTGTATTTCAAGATCGTCCAATTTATTCCAATATTTGTTGCTTTCTGTTTTAACTGTAAGCCGCCACTATTGCCCTTTAACTCACGTCACTAGCTCTGATAAAGCCTCATCTCCTGCCTGTTAATTGTATAATCTCTGTTGCACGCTATCTTTGATTTATTTCTGTTTTCCCCTTTCTCAACCCTATAACCATATAACCATATAACAATCACAGCACGGAAACAGGCCATTCCGGCCCTCCTAGTCCGTGCCGAACTCTTAATCTCACCTAGTCCCACCTACCCGCACTCAGCCCATAACCCTCCACTCCTTTCCTATCCATATACCTATCCAATTTTACCTTAAATGACACAACTGAACTGGCCTCTACTACTTCTACAGGAAGCTCATTCCACACAGCTATCACTCTCTGAGTAAAGAAATACCCCCTCGTGTTTCCCTTAAACTTTTGCCCCCTAACTCTCAAATCATGTCCTCTCGTTTGAATCTCCCCTACTCTCAATGGAATATATCATTCAGGTTCCTATCCCCTTGTCAAATGAGTTTAAACGCTCCCTAGCAGCTCTTTTAAATGTGACCGCTTGGATATTGGACGCCTTTGGGTTCAGGTTTAAACCGCCCGTTTTGTACAGGCCGTATCTCCCGCAGAAGAGGCCCCAATGATCCAGGAATCTGAAGCCCTTCCGCCTACACCAGTCTCTCCGCCACACTTGAATACGCCTGAGCATGCTATTTTTGCATTCGCTAGCACGTGGCACAGAGAGCAATCCTGAGTTTACAGCCCTAGAGGACCTGCTTTCTACCTAACTCCCTGAATTCTCTCTTCAGGAACTCTTCCCTTTCTACCTTTGTCATTCGTACCAACGTGTACCAGGGCATCTGGCTGTTCACCTTCTCCTTTCAGAATACTCTGCACCCGATCCGAGACACCCCTTACCCTGTCACCTGGAAGGCAAGACACCATGCAGGTACCTCTATCAGGCTGACAGAACCCCCTGTCTGTTCCTCTCACTATGGATCCCCTATGACTGCCGTATTCAGCATCTTCCTCTTTCCCTTCTGCACCATGGAGCCAGGCTCAGTGCCACAGACCCGATTCTCACGGTCGTCCTCTGTCAGGTCATCCCTCTGATCCGCTTCCAAACCGAGATGACAATTACAGAGTCCGATGGCCATAGGGACGCTTATTATTATCTGAGCTCTTCTCTTCGCTTCCCTGACCAACACCCACTTATCTAACTCCTGCTGTATCGGGGTGAATAACTGCCTGTAGCTCCATCTCTCTCCTGTTTATTCTCCCTAATAAGCCGAAGGTAATTGAGCCGCAGTTCCAGATCCCTAACATGGTCTGTCAGGGGCGACATCTCGGTGCACTTGTCGCAGATGTTGACATCTGGGAGACTGGAAGATTCCCGGGTTTTCCACATCTGTCACCCAGAGCAAAATACTGTCACCCATACCAACTTGTTCAAAAAATGCAAAGATATACCCCATAAATCTAAAGAAAAAGCAAAAACGAAGTACACCTCCCTCGCCGAAGCCTGAATGAGCCAAAGCCTGTTGATTCTACTCTCGCCACTTGCCGCTCCGCTTAACCATTCTGTAGTTTAGTTCGTCGAGCTCAGTTGCTGTCACTGATATGCCCCGCACAACAGACCAATGTCCGCGAAGCTCTCGTTTTAAATAACAGAGATATCAGTACCGCTTTTAAACAGGATTTTGTTACCAGAACAGTGAAAAGTGGCTACTGCGTATTCATTTAATAAGGCCCACAAGTGCAGGTAGCGAGCAACATAGCGCTGTCGGGAAAAGATACTGAATGAAGGACAGAATCTGTCACAATTTGGAAAGGCAAAGAGTGTAAAAGTGACCGTCACAATGGGTTTCACATGGGGAATCTCTCTCACAAATTTGATTCAGTTGTTTTGAAGAGGCTGTACTGAAAATTGCTAAGGGAAGGGCAGTAGACTATATCTTAACTAAATTTGCAAGGTCCGGTATGACAGTCTAGTATAGAATGCTGCGTGACACGGGCGCTTGAGTGAGCCAGCCAACTGAACACGAGAACACAAAATTGGTTTACTAGAGAATCAGACGGTGATACTGGAGATTTGATACCAAGAGTAAAGGCCTGTAACTAGTGATGTATTGTACAGGTAGGTACCGGCTACAGTATTATTTGACACCTCTGAAATATTTAGTTAATAGTATTTTTGGTTGTTGATAAATTTCAGGATGCAGCGGAATTACTGATATACCAGACAGGGACAGTTAACTAAGACGAGGAACGGGGAGAGTGGGCCAAGCAATTGCAGATAGATTTTTACTCGGATATTTGCAAATATTGGTTCGTTGCTTTTTGCTCAGTTAAACTACGGCAGAAATTGCGGAATAGATTTCCCTGGGCGTTGAAGTACAGCACGGTGACTGAGAGGTACTGGCACGTTGATCTGTAAAATTGTCGACAGAAGTGGACTGGCTGGTAAAGAAGTTGTTTGTCACCATTGAATAGACAGTTCGAAATCAGAATCAGTATCACAATCAGGTTTATTATCACCGGCATGTGTCGTGAAATTTGTTAACTTAGCAGCAGTAGGTCAATACAATATATAACCTAGAGAAAGGGAAATAAATAAAACTAATAGACTTTGCGCATAATAAATAGATTTTATAAACCTTGCAAAATTAGAAATAACATAGTTAAAAATTGATAGTATTCACGGGTTCAATATTTATTTACGAATTGGATGGTAAAGGGGAAGAAGCTGCTACTGAATTGTATAGTGTGTGCCTTCAGGCTTCTGTTCCTCCTACCTGAAGGTAACAGCGGGAAAATGGCATGCTTTGGGTACAAGACGAGAACACAGAGCCTTGGTCGAGGGAGATGCAACGGGAATGGACGTGGAACTCCTGGACAGGACAAGGGAACCCCAGCAGCGGACGAGGGAGCCCCAGCACCGGGCTTGGCTAGGTACTCCTGGGCTGGGAGAAGCACATGATAAGACGAGAGCACAAAGCCGTGGCTTAGGCAGGGCAAGGACCGTTGGATGTGACTTGGACTGGACGAGACCCCGAAGCCTTGACTTGGTCGAGGAAAAGACAGGAACGCAGAGCCTTGATCGAGGAAGAACAGGAACGCAGAACACAAAGCCTTGGTTCAGGGAGAGCAGGAACGCAGAACTCTGGTTCGAGGAAGAGACAGGAACATGGAACACCGAGCCGGGACACCTTCTTGGGTACAGGACGTAGGGCCGTGACTCCTTACACAGAACGCTGAACGCGACCGGACAGTTCAACGCTAGGTTGCGGCAAAACGGCCGGACCTACCTAGTGAAGGCGTGGACACAGACAGACAGTTCCAAACAGGGCGAGGCTCCAGGCAGAGGCAAGGCGAAGCAAGGATCCAGGCACAGGCCTGGCGAAGGATAATCACCCTCCAGAATCTGTACCTAGTTTAACTTCCCCAACTCTACTTCCACGTCAGCTGCCTCAGCAGTTGGAGGCTGTTTAAAAGTGAATACTCATCTCGTGGATAATTTACAGCCGGGGAGATCAGGACCTGGACGGAATATAGTAGAATACATAACGGAATAAAATTCCATATTTAAGGAATTTAAAGTGGCCTAATAGAATAGATAACAAAAAGGTCTAATGGTCCAGCTTGCTGGATCATTGAATATGGAATGCAGGGAATATTCGGCAGATCAGGTTAGCATGTACAGGCAGATCAACAGAATTAACACGTAAATTCACCTTTTTTTCTCAGAATTGTGTTTCTGGACTTCTTGACCCACATTAATAACTTATGAATTCAAGAACTTCCATTAACATCGAAATAAATAGGTACATTCCTGTGTTTTCTTTCCTATTTTATCTGCCTATTTAAAAGGCCCACAGTTTTTGTTCAATTCCGACGAAGTATCATGTCGATTCAAAATAGACATATTTTCAATTCTTGTTTATAATTCTCCAATGCGAACATTTGAATGCGAGTCTCTGCAAGTTTCATGAAAAAAATGTACGGAATAGAATTTTAATGCATTTGTATTTTACTAAGAAAGCCTTGTGTTTATGAGAACTAACACGCTGCCTGAGAATAGAATTTCACTCGTGACTCTGCTGATGGCATCATGGAAAGCTGTGGTCAAAGTCTGCTCCTCTATGAAACATATATGTAGCAGTCAACTTGTGGTAACACCTGAGAGTAGGTCAATACGTTTAATTTAAGTAACTTATTTGATATCGTGCTTTTGTCAGCTAGATGTTTCTCAAGTTGTGCTGCAACGTCTATACATCCTGTTTCTGTGCTATGTTCATTCTGGAAATAAATACATGAAAAAAATTAATAAACAGCTAATAATTGACATTTATGCGTGAGTCATTCTCTGAGAGCATTGAATGGAGAACCGATTACTTTGCAGATTAATCCGATTTCGGGGGAAAGCATACTCTTTTCTGATTAAATAAATGAGGGACTGCAGCTAGTGGATATTTAGTTCAATCTCACTTCGTGTTCGCAACAGACATCTTCGCCGAAAGTCATTTTCTGGTGCTGCACTGGTGCGTCGTTATATTAAAAGCAGTGTTATTGGAACAAGGAACAGGTAGACAACGTTAAATCAAGTGGCAAAGCCGAGAGTCTCCTCTTGAAATAATGTTTTCCATGATACCTTTGAAGTCTTAAATGAATGGAGAAGTAAGGTCATGTCGCTATGTGTTCGGCTCATATCAAGTTACATAGTTAATTGGAAAGCAGGGTCATTATGGAAAACAGCTTTGCAGATGGTTGCAATCCAACATTAAGCAGAAAACTTCGGCAACCTTCTATGCAAAGAGGAAAATACATATCATTTCTCTTCATGACTCAGTGATCAACTGAAGTGTTCACACTATTTCTCACAGCAGTTGCTGCGTTGCTTGCTGAGTGTTTCCTGTGACATCCACGCAGTAGTATCGAACGGTAGCATTAATTTTGCAGTCACCTAACTCCAATTCAACTCCCTATTATCTATTAAAGAATAATCAACATTCAGTTGAATCATTTATCCAGAAAAAACCTTGTTGGAATCATTTCGGTATATCTTTGTAATGAAGGCAGAGATATTTAAAGGCGCGATTTTATAAAGGATTGTATCGTCCTGTGGACAAAACTGTCTCACTAATTAGAAATCTAGATTTGCAATCAATCATTTGTCCTAACCAGAGCTGTGCTTGGCATTTAAAAACGTCCTGTTTTTTCTGAGATTTTCATGTATTCGAGCAATTGAAATTAAAAACAAAACAATAGGGCAAATACACAAAAAAGAACAAAATGTCTCATACTTTCCTGTGCTTTTCCACCCCAGTTAACGCTGAACAAATATATGCTGGTGAAAATAAAGAGATGTAGGATTTATCTCTTAAGCACTTAAAACTAAAATTGTATCGGCAGTGTTATTCAATTGTCACCTAACAGCTACCACGACAATCCCAACCGTGCTCAAACGAGATAATTTTTATCAGTCAACTTGTTTTTAAGTAATCGGTCCAAGTTACTGCTCCATTCTTACATATCATAAAGAATGGACTAATGGAGAACAGACAGTGGTTCATGGGGAACTAATCACAGTTAGAAGGTTGGCGTCATTCAATGTCTGTAGTGAGATGCTGAACATGTTCTATAGGTCAGTTGTGGAGAGCGCCCTCTTCTTTGTGGTGGCGTGTTGGGGAGGAAGCATTAAGAAGAGGGACGCCTCACGTCTTAATAAGCTGGTAAGGAAGGTGGGCTCTGTCGTGGGCAAAGTACTCGAGAGTTTAACATCGGTAGCTGAGCGAAGGGCGCTGAGTAGGCTACGGTCAATTATGGATAACTCTGAACATCCTCTACATAGCACCATCCAGAGACAGAGAAGCAGTTTCAGCGACAGGTTACTATCGATGCAATGCTCCTCAGACAGGATGAAGAGGTCAATACTCCCCAATGCCATTAGGCTTTACAATTCTACCGCCAGGACTTAAGAACTTTTTATAAGCTATTATTAATGCTTTTTGAGATAGTGATTTAGATGCATATCATATTTTTTTACTGAGTTAAGTATTGTATGTAATTAGTTTTGCTACAACAAGTGTATGGGACATTGGAAAAAATGTTGAATTTCCCCATGGGGATGAATAAAGTATCTATCTATCTGTCTATCTATCTATCTATCTAGTCCTCTCATCTTTAGAATATATGTGTCGACAAAAAGGAATATCTGAAGGTCAAGGCAGAAATCTCGACAGAAAACTTACCTTCTGGAAATATTGTTTTCTGCCGCAGACACATTTTTGTCACAAATTACCCGTAACGTAAAACTGAGCTGTCTTTCATTAGAATTGTCTCTTGTGATTCATCAGATCCACAGCAGGATAAGGTTCCCAATGTCCATAACCTCTCCCCGATAAACTCCTCAACAAACAGACCTCAAATACATCCCTTGAGATCCAATAAACAAAATGTGTGTTACCTATGACTAACGTTACGCCCCAAGCAGCTACATAATTTCAGATCTGAGAGGACAGCAGATACAATTTAACTATGGTGACAAAGCTTCTCTGAAAGCAGCATAACATCCTCACCATTTGATGGAAATTCGGAAACATAACTGGTCAAAATGGCGGGGTGTTTGACATAGTATTCAGAAACTTAACTCCGTTTGTAGGAAGCAGATGGAAGCTCAGTCTTGTTTCATCTCCAACCAAGATACCTTTGAATATTCTTCGTTCTCATTTTTAACTGGATAACAATTTATGCCCTGCCAGGTTAGGCACATGAGTGCGTGCTAACAGTCTTTTTTTTTCTATATTGGGTTAATATGTTTGCTCCGGGGACTATCCTATTGTCTCCCGTTTACTTTGTGGAAATGTAGGAGATTCTTGAAATGGCAGCATTTCCCCCAGTGGAACTATTCATGTCGATTGGATTTAAAATGGAGCCTCGGAACTGCAGTCAATCATTTGAGGCTCCCTCCATGCGCCTTTTACAGATTTTATCGCAGTACCTTTTGAATCTTTGTCATCATTAAACTGAATAACTTGTTGTTTCAACTCTTTAAGCTCTCTCTTTATATGATCAACATCCTATACCGGGAATCTATCTCTGTCACAGACAGCTTTTGTTGCTGCTTTTCGCTGATTTCTTCGTGCGAGCTGGTCACAGCAGCGAGTAAGGAAACCATGTACTATAGCGCCTACTTTGAAAAATAAACAGACTACAATCTGTCACTGGAAAAAACGTATGAAGATTTCACATTATATGCTTTTGTTTCATGAAACTTAAGCATTTAAATTGCATGAAAATTGCTAAAGTAATAGGCCGAATACGCGACCATATGTCGTTGCTCTTTGTCATCAATGCTTAGAATCTAAAATCATACATTGCACCGGAGAGTTGTGCATGACGACGTCCGAGGGAATGTACTCGCTGTTCAAACCAGGCTCCTTCATCAATTTCCTTTTAGTTTTGCAATCCCGACATTAAGCAGTAGTTCATTAGTCGAACTTTTATAACAAGACACTGAAGGAAATTATCAAGAGAAACAATTTTTTCATTTATTTAACACAGTCCCTGCCCGACAGGGCTTAAAGCCTTTTGGCTGTGTGAGCGAAACTGCTTTCTTCGCTGCGGTGAGAAAACAGCAGGGTTGTATTTGACCGAAGGTGTATGATTGAAATCAAGAAAAACGGCAAAGGTAAATTGGAATGAAGCAATGTTGTTACTATTTTTGCACGCCTGTCTTATTAGACATTCTTCAAGTCCTAAGCGGATTTCCATCTTTACAATCAAAATGCTCAGAGTACAGATTTGACTTTCTATCTCAATAAAGATTTGGATAATTCCTGAATTCAGCAAGAACACAAAATTTTTAGCAAAATCAAGAAAGCACTAGATAGGTCATGTAAAAATTAGAATTTTAAGAGTTCTTATTTTCCTCGCAGCCCAGGCAGATATTAAATCTGTACCATATTATTCTGCCTTACGCAGGCGCAATCCGACGTCATGTTTACATGATTAATATAATTCATGACGAAGTCCTTTTCCTCCAGCATTTTTTTAAATACCACTTGCATTGCTGGAATTGGTCGATTCAGTGTCTGTAAGATGTCGGAGAAATCTACGGGTTCGTACATGGCGCTTTAGGCGATTACTTGGGTAATTATGCTGATTTATACATGCCGTTTTCCGAACTGAATATTCTATTTTAGAACATTTAATCCTGGGTTCCCGCAGCACATTTGGTTGCAGTGTTTCAGCTATTCGATCATCTTTGGCTCTTAGATATTCAGTGTCTTATGTCTTTTGTTTTTGTTTTATTCACTGTGTTAACTATTATTAATACTCTGGCTTATTTTTACCGCAGCCGGCAAAGTTACTGCGAGCAACGTATCTCAGTTCCCGAGAGACCTGAACGTCCCGTGTGGTGCGAATGTTACCATGTTCTGCAGATTTCCAATATCAGCAGATACTGTTGACGTTCGTTGGTGGAAGGAAGGCGAGAAGGCATTTTTACAAAGGGACAGCAGAAGACATTTTACTGTAGAAAGAAGAAGGGGAGCACTTACACTCTGGAATGTCAAAGTCCCCGACTCGGGAATGTATTAATGTGAAGCAAAGTATCAGGAACAATCTTTCAGGAGAGGAAGTGGTAACAAGCTCACTGCGTTTGGTGAGTATGACAGTTTGGAGATTTTCGGCTCTGTGCATTTTACATGAAACTTAGTGATGAGGGTAAAGCGAAAAGATTCTACTTGATAAAACAACGGTGAGACTAGATTTGTTTCCCGTGTTAAAATATACCCCAGTCCAGAGATTCTAAATTCAGAATTAAAAAGAACAGAAGAATTAATAGCATTTCATGTAGCAAACCTTAGTTGCCTAATATAGTTAAGTCTGTTTATCTTATCGTACTTCACGGACTCTTTCCCACCACTTTACTTCCTGCCCTGTTCATCGGCTATCTCCCAGTTAAACCTAATGCCCAAGGTTAGTGATACCTTTTGACTTTACCCTTATTATTGCGAAGGTACTTTGAATACAATGAACTAATTTTCAATAAAGGTTAGAATTGCTTTACAACTAAGAGGCTAAAATAATATTAATATTAATGTGAATGACTGGAGTTGGATAACGCGATTCGTCATCACAGACTACGTAAAATATGAACACATATAATCTCTATCAAAGAGTCTGTATTCCGCAGCACAGTGCTCAATTACCGCATCAACACGTAAAGAGGAATAACACCCAGTTCCAAACGAATTAATATAAACATCAAGTAACAATTTGCCGCATGCACTGCAAATTGTCACTCCAACCTTTGTCATGCAGGATTCGCAACACCCATCCTTTTTCGCCATAGAAAGTGGGGAGAAATATAAACCTGTAAAGATCGAGGTGGAGGGTAGAGAGTAGAGCGCAAACCCACATTCAACACTTCCGTTGGCAGCTCATTCCACAATAGTATCACCGTCTGAGTGAAGACGTTTCCCTTGATGTTCGCCTTTAATACTTATAATTTCACTCTTCAGCTATGACTTCCAATTACATTCTGACCCAACCTTAGTGAATGAAGCAGGCTTACATGCACCATATCTGTATACCTCATAATTTTGTATACCTCTATCAAATGTTCGCTCGTTCTCTTACGAATCACGGAAAAAAGTCCTAAACTGTCCTTTCCTCATAATTCATGTCCTCAAATTCATGCACATCCTTGTAAGTTTTCTTTGTACTAATACAATCATTTTGATAACTTTATCGCAGATTGGTAACCAGAACTGTGAACAATATTCCAAATTTGTTCACATTAACCTTTAATACAATTTCGGCATAACCTCCCAACTTCTACACTCAATACTCTGATATATGAAGGCGAATTTGACCAAAGCTATCTTTACGGTTCTATCCGCCTTTGACTCTACTTTCACTGAATTATCAGTCTATATTCCAAGATCATTTTTTACCCCACTCCGCAATGCCAGTCTCGTTCACTGTGTATATCGGAGACTTGTTTGTCTCCTCAAACTGCAACAGCTTACCATTATCTTCATTAAATTCTGGAAAGAGGCCAGTGAGTGAGTGAGCCAGTGACGGAGAGGAGATTTGAGGCTTTGACTCGAGAGGCTTCAACGAGAAGAGGCAGAGGATGAGCTTGTTCCCAATTAGTCTTTACAATGCCTCCAGTGACGGTGATGTGCCTCTCCTCTAAGATGTGGCAGTCTTGAGGGAACTCTACTCTCCCGCAGAGTCACATCTGCCAGAAGTGCTTGCGGCTGGGCGATCTGGAAGACCGTGTTAGGAATCTGGAGCAGCAGCTGGATGACCATCGACTCATAAGGGAGAATGAGTCAGTCATAGATGAGAGCTACAGGGAGGTAGTCACACTTAGGCTGCCGGAAGCAGGTCGTTGGGTGACAGTCTGAGGGGGGAAAACGAAGGAGAGTAGACAGGTAGTGCAGAGCACCCCTGCAGCCATATTTCCTGGATAATAAGTTTAGCATTCTGGATGCTGTTGGTGAGGAAGACCAACCAAGTGTGAGCCACGGTGGCAGGGTCTCTGGCACTGAGTCCGACACTGTGGTGCAGAAGGATGGGACAGAGAAGAGGAGAGCTGTCGTCATTGGAGACTCTATAGTCAGGGGAGCAGGCAGGAGATTTTGTGGACGTGAGAAGGAACCCCGCATGGTTTGTTGTCTCCAAGGTGCCAGGGTCCCGGATGTCTCTGACCGGGTGCATGACATCCTGGTAGGAGAGCGAAAGCAAGCAGAAGTCGTGATACATGCTGGGACCAACAACATAGGCGGAAGAGGGATGAGGTCCTGAAGTGTGTGTTTCCGGAGCGAGGCAGAAGGCTGAAGAACAGGACCGCAAGGGTGGTGTTCTCAGGATTGCTGCCAATACTACATGATAGTGATGGTAAGAATTGGAGGAGATGGCAGTTGAATGCGTGGCTGAGGAGTTGGTGCAGGGGGCAGGGTTTTAGATGTTTGGACCATTTGGATCTCTTCGGGGGAAGGTGGGACCTGTACAGATTGGATGGGTTGCACCTGAACTCGAGGGGGAGCAATATCCTTGCTGGTAGGTTTGCTAGCATGGTTCGGGAGGGTTAAACTAATTTGCAAGGGGGATGTGACCCGGAGCGATAGAGCAGTGAAAGAAGTGCATGGAGTAAAGCCAGATCTAACATATAGAGAGGACTTGAGGAAACAGCAGCACAATAAAGGGTATAAAGGTAGTAAGGTAGAAGGGCTGATGTGTGTGTACTTCAATGCAAGAAGCATCAGGAACAAAGGTGATGAACTGAGAACTTGTATACGTACATGGAATTCTGATGTAGTGGCCATTACGGAGACTTGGCTGGCGCCAGGGCAGGAATGGATACTCAATATTCCTGGATTTCAGTGCTTTAAAAGGGATAGAGAGGGGAGGAAAAGGAGAGGAGGTTTGGCATTACTGTTCAGGGATACTATTACAGCTGCAGAAAGGGTGGGTAATGTAGCAGGATCCTCTTTTGAGTCAGAATGTGTGGAAGTCAGGAACAGGAAGGAAACAGTTACTCTACGGGGGGTATTCTATAGGCCCCCTGGTAGCAGCAGACATACCGAGGAGCAGATTGGGAGGCATATATTGGAAAGGTGCAAAAGTAACAGGGTTGTTATCATGGGTGACTTTAACTTCCCTAATATTGATTGGCACTTGATTATTTCCAAGGGCTCAGATGGGGCACAGTTTGTTAAGTGTGTCCAGGATGGATTCCTGTCACAGTATGTTGACAGGCCGACTAGGGGGAATGCCATACTAGATCTTGAAGTAGGTAACGAACCGGGTCAGGTCACAGATCTGTCAGTGGGTGAGCATATGGGGAACAGTGATCACCGCTCCCTGACATTTAGCATTATCATGGAAAAGGAAAGACTCAGAGAGAACAGGATTTTTTTTAATTGCGGAAGGGCAAATTATGAGGCTATAAGGCTAGAACATGTGGGTGTGAATTAGGAAGATGTTTTTGCAGGGAAATGTACTATGGGCTTGCGGTCGATGTTTGGCCAGGTGCATTCAGAATTGGTTTGCCTGCAGAAAGCAAAGGGTCGTGGTGGAGGGAGTACATTCAGATTGGAGGGTTGTGACTACTGGTGTCCCATAAGGATCTGTTCTGAGACCTCTACTTTATATGATTTTTATTAACGACCTGGATGTAGGGGTAGAAAGGTAGGTTGGCAAGTTTGCAGACGACACAAAAGCAGGTGGTGTTGTAGATAGTGTAGAGGATTGTCGAATATTGCCGAGAGACATTGATGGGACGCAGAAGTGGGCTGAGAAGTGGCAGATGGAATTCAACCCAGAGTAGTGTGAAGTGGTACACTTTGGAAGGACAAACACCAAGACAGAGCACAAAGTAAATGGCAGAATACTTGGTAGTTTGGAGGAGCAGAGGAATCTGGGGGTACATGTCCACAGATCCCTGAAAGTTGCCTCACGGGTCGATAGGCTCGTTAAGAAAGCTTATGGGGTGTTAGCTTTCAGAAGTCGATGGATAGAGTTTAAGAGACGCGATGTAATGATGCAGCTCTCTAAAACTCTAGTTAGGCCGCACTTGGAGTACTGTGTCCAGTTCTGATCGCCTCAGTATAGGAAGGATGTGGAAGCATTGGAAAGGGTACAGAGGAAATTTACCAGGATGCTGCCTGGTTAAGAGGGTATGGATTATGTTCAGAGATGAAGGGAGCTAGGGCATTACTCTTTGGAGAGAAGGAGGATGAGAGGAGACATTATGGAGTTGTACAAGATATTAAGAGGAATAGACAGAGTGGACAGCTAGCGCATCTTCTCCAGGGCACCACTGCTCAGTACAAGAGGACATGGCTTTAAGGTAAGGGGAGGGACTTTCAGGAGGGATATTAGAGGAAGGTGTTTCACTCAGAGAGTGTTTGGTGCGTGGAATGCACTGCCTGTGTCAGTGGTGGAAGCAGATACACTAGTGAAGTTTAAGAGACTACTAGACAGGTGTATGGAGGAATTTGAGGTGGGGGGTATATGGGAGGCAGGGTTTGACGGTCGGCACAATACTGTGGGCCGAAGGGTCTTTAATATGCTGTACTATTCGATGTTCTAAGTTCTATCTGCCATTTTCAACCGACCTTGTCCATAACACGCTGCAAGCTTCGAAGCCTTCCCCGGTATTGAAATCCGCAAATTGCTGAGCCAGTTTACCACATTGTAATCCACGAAGAAAATAACCATCAACCACCACTAGCGAAAGGCCTTCTACCATATTTGGCTTCTCCCGCAAAACCAATGCTAGATACAATTTACTCCTTCATGCTGAATGCCAAGTGAACGTTCTTGAACAGCCCCCCACCACCATGCAGAACTTGTCCAAATCTCTTGCCAAAATCCATGTTGTCCATATCCACTGTTATCAGTCCTCAAGATCCATGGTAACCCGTCCGAGAAGCTCCTTAGGATTGGTTAGACATAGCCTACCTTGCACAAAACAGTGGTTTCTATTCCCAGTCAAGCCCAGTCTATCTAAATATTCTTCAGATTATCTTGCAATAGATTGCCTGCAATATCTAAAAATTACCTCCCCAATGGTCGCCTCCAGGCGACCAACATGTTCGCCCGTATTATCAACCACTCGGGGTGAGTGGGGGAGGTTTGGGCCGGCGAGCAAAAACAGAACGATAAAACCTTGACCTAATTCCTCCTAAAAAGGTAACTGGGACTCAGGTTCTCTTTCATGAATTTCTAAGTTAAAAACTGTGCGGAATTCTGGCTAGCGAGAGTTCGGGACTAAAAAAAACAAAACAGCATTTGTGTCTTCTGGGTCCTTGTTTGACGAGAGTGTTCTGTCACGAGGTGGGGACAAGGGTGCTGGGAGAGCACCCACAAGCAGGACACAATTAAGGTGATCTACCTGAAACTTATAAATGTGTTGTCATCTCACATTTTGAATTTAATCCAAAAAATTAAAAGTCTCGAACGACATCTTGGGAAAGAGAAAACGTTGTCCTTTCAGACTGAACACCCCTTCTCTGAAAGTAACGTAAACTTTAATTGCTTCTCTTTGCTTTGGTGTTACCTGACCTACTGTGCGTTTTGTTTATTTTACTTCAGAGTTCCAGCAGTTCAATGTTATTAAATTTGGCCCACCTGGATTCTCCAGATAGCATATATTAATCCTTTATCGGTTGTATACCTATCTGTCTAGAACGGGAAACGTCTACTTGTGCTCTATTACTCACCTTCCCAATTTTAGCGCATATTTTTTATTTTTATTTAACGATCTTTTGTCACCAGGTGGGGACAAGGGTGCTGTGAGAGAACCCACAAGCAGGACACAAACACGTCTTTCTTAGCTACAATAAAATAGCGTTTATTCCTCGCTAACAGAAGATCGGGAAATCGAGGAGGACAAAGAGGAACGCGAACCTCGGACTAGGGGACTAGGACTAGGATCGTCGCGGACCTGGGACTTGGAAACAGGGAACTGGGATCGCCGCGGCAATGACTGAACAGCGGGAACATGGACAGACTCGGACCTTGGACTTGGATAGGGGGAAATTGCACAGCCGCGGACCTTGGACTTGAACAGGGAGAACATGGACAGCCGAGGACCTTGGACTTGGACAGGGGGAATATGGACAGCCGCGGACCTTGGACCTGGAGAGGGGGAACATGGACAGCCGCGGAACTTGGACTTGGACCCTGGGGACTGGGACTGCCACGGCCCTTAGACTTTGAGACTAGGACCTTGATTCAACGACGCCAGACACTTGGATACCATGGATCGCTGCAGCCAGTTACGTGGACACCAAAACACAAGACAAGGAATCTGGAACCAAGACTCTTCCTTCAACTCAGGCACCGAGCCGAGACTCTTCTTCACGGGGTAGACACAAACACTGGGCATGACATCGAGCCAGAACTCCGCCTTCAGCTCAGGCATTGAGCCGTGACTCTGCTTCGGGGGGCGACGGGGGTACACATAGACAATGGTTATAAACATCGAGCCAGGACTCCGACTTCCACTCAGGCACCGAGCCGGGACTCTTCGAGGGGCAGACACGGTCAAGGGGCATAAACGTCGAGTCAGGACTCCGCCTTCAACTCACCCCGGTACATTGACATTGCCCGGACCCACTCTGGCGACGGAAGGCGAATTGCTGGTACTCCAATGCGGGCTGGATCACTTTGGCTTGTCGTGGCGGCGGCGACTTGCGAAAGCTTCTTAACACTCTCGCCCCGAACGGCTAAGGCCAGGGGCGTATAAGCTGCCGGTTCGGGTCGATGGTAGATTACCTTGATTGTCAAGCTCAAGGGACACGTGAAACGGAATTAGAAGGGAACAAGGCGTCAATGGTCCGGATCGCAACCTAACTAAATTTAAAGGCGAACAGATCCGAAGCATGACATCTTTGCTGCGCAACTTTTCAGATCACCAAAACAAGGCTGTCAGATATCAGTAGCTTCATGATAGTAGTACTCCGTTGAAACTTCTATCAGCGTTCGTATCACTTCCCGAAATGAAGGACCGCTTCTGAGAGTAATGTCTAAGTTGAAGCTGAAAAGTTGAAGATAAAGTATTTACAGTTCCTTTATTGCTATAGAATGCTCTGTTATTTTTCCAGCCAAAATAAATGCTATTTTACCCATTTACTGTAACGGGCATGTCCAATAGCTCTACTTATTTTGATTCTAATTTAATTGACTCACCAGCAACACCAATCAGCTCAACAACGGGCAAGATGCCCCTTCCATATTTGCTAACTCAGTTAATCCAGGCTGGAACAGTCCATCAGGTCTTGCCATTTGTACAAATATTCTTAACCTAGATAATGCGACTTTGAAGATCACAGATCCTAATTGCACCATGGGTACAAAATCTTTTCACGACAATTAATTACAATAATTTGACGGGGTGGATGATGTAAACGCATCGGATAAAGCCTATTCACTAAACTTGGAAGGGCGGAAGGGATATGAAATAAGAGATGTAAAAAGAGATGGCCAGACCTGAGAAACCGTTCCAATTGATAGACCGGTTATAAGTGATTGTTTGGAAATCTAACGTAATCATAGCGACTTGCAGCCTGAAATAGGTTTGGCATCCCACGTCATTATACGCGGACAATTTTTTTACCAACCATTTTTAATCATTTTCTGTTATTAGAAATTCCGAAGCATACTTAGATAATGATCATTGACCTTTTTATCAGTTAACAACACTGAATAGTTTTTTTTTAATTTTTACAACAAGCTGAACAAGCTTCGGTTGAGCACTCGTTATCTACCTCCGCTACCTCCTCCGGCTCCATGCACATGTTTCCACTCTCACTCCTGATTGGTCCCATTCCCTCACGGCTCAGCCTGCTGCTTTTCCACATAATTGTAGAATGCCTTGGGATTTTCCATAACTCTGCTCGCCAAATAATATACACTTCAGGTCAAAGAGAACAAGATTGTCATTGAATGACAATCACTTGTTCCAGACTAAGATGAGTTAGAAAATACATTTGAGAGATAGTTAAAAGTCCTGCCCTTTCATTTAAACGGTATAAATTTTCTTCACACAGACTCGCAGAAACAGTAGAAAAATTGTTAGAAAAATTTCAATTCGCATAAAATGTAGGAGCGCCGGGGACTAGATGTACCTTACTCGCAAGAATTGAACAAAAGTCCTTGTACATTAAAGAATGTGAAAGCAGAAGAGAGATACCATAGCAACGAGGCTTATGACTGCACACACGAATGTGCAGTGAATTATGGGATATATAGCATAATCAGCTGGCAAAGATTTAGTTTAATTTTACATCGTGTTCGCGACAGACAGCTTTGCCGAATGTCCTATACCTGTGCTGTATTCATCCATCTTACATAAAATACGGTGTTAATGGGGTAAAGAACAGATAGACAAATGGCATGATGAGATAACGCCGAAAGCTGCCTTTTATTCAAAAAAAATTCCACGATGCATTTAAAGACGGTTGAAAGCGGAAGGACGGTCATGGCCCTACGTGTTTATCGCATATCACGTTAGGTGGCTAATGGAAAGCAGAGTAATTAATGGAAAACAGCATTGTGGAAGTTTGTAAGCTGAAATTAAGCAAAAAACATGAAGGAGCCTTGGCCCGTCAGGAACTTTCTCCAAGGAGGGGACAATACGAAACATTGCTCTTCATGTCCGAGTGAAAAACTATCAACTTGAAGTGTTAAAACGATTTCTCTCTTTGCCCATGGATCCGAGCCGGTCACCCCTGCCCAATGGTATCAAACAGCTGCATTAATTTTGCAGTCCTATACAGCTTCTTATTATCTCAGCAAAAGAATAAAGAACATTCAGTCGAAATGCTTATAGTATCACGAGAGTCTGGATAAAATTGCATTGTTTTCATTGGGGCGTCGGAGGCTGAGGGCTGATCCGATAGAGGTTTAAAAGAATATCAAAAGCATAGATAGTACATAGAGAGTATTTGTTGTCTAAGTTTGAAAAGTGAAATCAAATTGAAAGTGAGAGGAGGTGGGTTCAATGGAGATGTGAAAGGAAAGCTTTATTACTCAGAGAGTTATCGATGCCTGGAATGCACTCCTTGGTATGGTGATGGCGGCAAGTATGGACGCTGAAGGAATATGGAACAACTTTGTTGGGTACGAATAAAGTTTGAGTGTTTTGGTTTGCTTTTTAGCTGGATTGGCGCAGCGTTGTGGGTCGGATGGTCTGTTCCTGTGCTGTTCTCTTATGGCAGGCGTTCCCAACCTGGGGTGCCCGCACCCCCAGGGGGTGCGAGATGGAATTTCAGGGGGTGCGACAAAGAGTGGCTTGTGTCTTTGAGTGACGAGTCACGAGTCATCACTCAGCCAGCTGCCAGTGTGCCTTGAGAATTGGTAGTAACGTTTGTCCCAAGCACACTCCAGTCTCCCGCTGCCCGATTCAGTGTTGAGGATTCTCATCAGTGTTAGCTAGAAGGATACATCTCAGAGTTAAAAATCATCTCATAATGTCAAAATCTTTATACATCCCGAAGTAACGACGTTGCATTAAACGAAACCCTCAGACAGTAGGTAAATTATTCAATTATAAAATTTTAAAAAGCCGCATTTTGATAAAAAGCAGCTGAAGCCATTTGTCATGAAGTATTTGTCTCAGTGCTTTAAAGAGGTTTTGAATTTCAAAGGTAATTTTTCTCTTAAAAGGTTTTTTTGTTGAATCGTTGATAATTTTGGATTATGCTAGTTGCGGAGGTATCATGGGTAGCACTGAGGACTTTGAATCGTGTACTGGGAGTTCATATCTCCGGTAATCATCGGAAATAGGTATCTAAATTCAGTAGAGAGTAGCCTAATAAGTATCGTCGCGTCCCCATAGCATTTGCACCTGACGATGTATCTTCGCATAACTGCAGGTAATATCATAATATAATATTCGGAGGCGTATTCCTCGCGATACTTTTCTATAGGCATCACAAGTGAATCTGCAGATGCTGGAAATAAATAAACAAATACACAACTTTCTGGCAGAACTCAGCAGGCCAGACAGAATCTATGGGAGGAGGTAGTGACGACCTTTCCGGCCGAAACACTTCATCAGGAGTGACGTAACATGGGATGGTCGAGGGGGGATAAGAAGTGGGGGAAGGGAAGAAGTAGAGAGCTGGGAAGTGATAGACTGAAGGGAAATGGGTTAGTGGAAGATGGAGAATTATGGGAAATAAAAGAGAAAGAAAGGTAGGGATGGGGATGATTATAGAGATGGGGGGAAAAGAGAGAGAAAGAGAAGCAGACTAAAATTATAAATAGGGATGGGGTAAGGGGGGTAGGGGTATCAACGGAAGTCTGTGAGTTGAATGTTAATGCCGGCAGGTCAGAGGCTACCGAGGCGGGAGATAAGGTATTGCTCCATCATCCTGCGTGTGACCTCATCTTGAAGGTAGAGGGTGCCACGGACAGACATATCGGAGTGGGAGTGGTCTGTGGAATTGAAGTGTGTGGCCACAGGGAGATCACGCCACTGCTGGAGGACTGAGAGCCGGTGTTCGGCGAAACGGTCTCCCAGACTGCGGCGTGTCTCCCCAATGTATAAATTGCCACATCGGGAGCACCTGATACAATATATCACCCCAGCGTGTCTAGTTGAGTAAAGCAGTCACCCCTGACTTAGTCAGACAGTTTTTCTCATACTAGCTCATATTTTTCTCTTTACCTTTAACCCTTCATCACGTCAAAAAGAAGGAAATGGAATGATGACTATGTGTGCCTTGATTTCACTTGCACAACAAGAAATGATAGCTTGAAAAAACCCCAGTGCATACTTTGTAGCGTCGTGTTTTTACACTCAAATCTGAAGCCATCCCAACATCAAGAGCTCTTCAAGAACATGCATGATGGAGCTGATGTTGAAGGATATGTTGTTTGGTCATTGAAAATCAAAAGAGCTCGTTTTGATTCACAAGGAACTCTTCTAAAATTAGGTTACGTTTCTGTTGAAAAACCACTACTTCTTGCTTCATACCAAGTGGCATATGAAGTGGCCAAATCCAAGAAGCCCCATACGATTGCGGAAGATCTCATCAAGCCATGTGCACTGGAAATGGCAATAACTATCCTGGGCAAAGAAGCAAGAAAAATATTTGAACAGGTGCCCCTATCAAATAATGTCATTCACCACCAAATCATTGATTTGAGTGAAGATATTTTGGATCAACTCATCACAGATGTCAGAGCTAGTCCTCTTAAAATCTCTATTCAGTTGGATGATTCAACTGATGTCTCCAGTTGTAGTCAGCTCATCACATTGGTGAGGTATGTCAATGATGGTGCTGTGAAGGATGATTTCCTGTTTTGTAAAGATCTGAAAACAAGCACAACTGCAAAGGATGTGATGCAGCTGGTAAAAGACTTCTTTGGCAAATATGATTTAGATATCAATGAAATAATTCGGGCTTTTCTGCATTGATGAAAAAGGAGATTCCAGACCTGCAAGTTACCCATTGTTTTCTTCATCGGCATGCTTTGTCATCAAAAACATTTGCTCCAAACTTGAAGAACGTCCTTGTTACTTGAGTGAAGATCATCAACTGGATAAGGGGGCGTGCAATGAAACATTGCATCTTCAAATCATTTTGTGAGGATCTGGGAAGTGAGCATTCAGTTTTACTTTTCCACACAGAAGTCCGTTGGTTGTCACGAGGACACGTTTTAACCCGCTTCTTTGAACTGCGGGAAGAAATCAAAGTTTTTTGGAGGAGCATGAATGTGATTTGGTTGGGGTAATGGAATCACTGTAATCAGCCCAAATGCTGGCTTACTTACTTGACATTTTCACGCGTATGAATGACCTGAGTGTTTCTCTTCAAGGAAAAGGGATAAGCATATTGCAGGTTTGTGAAATTTTGAATGCCTTCAAAGAAAAGTTACGTCTTTGGTGTCGAAAGATGGCAAGAGGCAGTCTCTCAATTTTTCCTTCACTAGAAGAGATGTTTGATGATGCTAGATCCATAACTCCTACTGTGCGTGAAGAAATTGTGACGCATTTGGAAATGCTGTCAGAATCGACTGAAGGGTATTTTGCTGCCGGAGACTTGAAAATTTCAGAAGAATTGATCATGAATCCATATTCCTACAATTTGGAGAAAACGTCAGATGATGAAGAGCTGAAGGAAGATCTTATTGATTTGCGGACTTATCAAGCTCTTGCAATGCAAATTGAAAGCAAGACTTTGGAGGAGTTTTGATGTGCAGCACTGGATATGTTCCCAAGACTTGATGCAAAAGCACTCCTCATTCTCATTGCGATAACATACTTGTGTGAATCTGGATTCAGTTCTCCTTTGTCAATCAAGAGAAAATCTAAGAATCGCCTGAATCCACAAGCAGACCTGCGGAACGCAACCAGCAAGCAAATTCCAGGTTTTGACAAAATCATAAATGGGAAGTAGGAGCAAATAAGTCATTGAATTGTATGTTCACAATTGGGATTGATTTTACTGTTTACAATTTTTTCTGAATAAATTAAAATCTAATTGCTCGATTTATATTTTCATTTTATGCACTGAGTTAAAAGCATTTTCGAAAGTTCAATTTGTTCACCCGCAGTATTGTATGTGGTTCAAAAATTAGAAATTAGACATCTTCATCTTCAAATGTGATACTACTTTTGTAGGGGGTGCGCACATTAATCAAACATTTCCTAGGGGTTTTGGGCATGTGAAAGTTTGGGAACCACTGAATTAGAGGGTATTTCATAATGATATTTACATAGATTCCAAATTATATTAGCAATGTGTACGGGAGCACTTCAGCTACCACGCGGGGGCGAACCCGCGAAGAGTAGAGGGGACAGTGATACCAAGTCTGTACAGACTATATAAATGGGCGGTTGGTTTCCTGATGAACTCAGCTGTGTCAATAACCTTCTTCATTTTCGCTGTTCTAGGCAATCCCCCACTGTCAACATTTTGGGTATTAATAATAAGATATGACATTCGGCACTTTTACCTGAATGTAGAAATACAAACTGTATTTATGAGTGGAAAGGTCGAAGGGATTTGAGATGCAAAGTGACCTGGGTGAACAAAGCCAATGAATGATTCGCGATGGGATATCTACCCCAGCCACCCACCATTGAGGCAAATCTTCAAGCAGTAAGCAGGCAGAAGGGGTCACAGGTAGGCGAGAAAACGAGGATGCGGATCAAGCCAATCGGCCATAAGACTAAAACACCATAAGATGTAGGAGCAGATTCTGGCCATTTTGACGATGGGATCTTCTCCACCATTTCTTGCTGAGACCATCAGACCATAAGACCATAAGATACAGGAGCAAAAGTAGACTATTCGGCTCATCGAGTCTCCTCCGCCTTGCAATGGTGGACTGATTCAATGCTTCCATCCAACCCCCAACTCCCCTGCCTTCTCCCCATACCCTTTGATGCCTTGGCTAATCAAAAACCTCTCTATTTCTGCCTTAAGTACACCTAATTACTAAGACGCCACAGCCGCTCGTGGTAACAACTTACAGAGATATACCACCCTCTGACCACCCTCCAATTTCTCTGCATCCCAGTTTTAAATGGACATTCTGCAATCCATTCGATTTTTCTTTCAGGAAACCATGCTGGCTTTGGCCTATTTTGTCATGTACCTCCAGGTACAGCGGAATCTCATTCCTAACAATCGATTCCTACAACTTCCCAACCACTGATCTCAGGCTAACAGGTCTATAGTTTCCTTTCCGCTGTATCAAACACTTTTTAAATAGCGGAGTAACAGTTACAAATCTCCAGTCATCCAGTACAATCTATCGATTCTTGAAAGATCATTGTTAATGCCTCCGCAATCTCTCCAGCAATTTCCGTCCGAATCTGATGGTGCATTCTATTAGCTCCAGAAGATTTATCCACGCTCAGCCCTTTAAACTTCCCGAGCACCTCCTCAGTCGTAATTTGCACTGCATAGATTTCATTTCCATGACACTCTTGAATGTCCGTTATTCTGCAGCCGGCTTCCACTGTGAAGACTGATGAAAAATACGCATGCAGTTCCTCTGCCATCTCTGCCTCTCTCATTGCAAAATCTCCGGCGTTATTTTGTATTGTTCCCATATCTGCCCTCGACTCCCGTTTACCCTTTACATACTTAAAAGAGCTTATAGTATCTTCTTTGATATTAGTCACTAGCTCTTTTAATAATACATCTTTTCCCTTCTAATGAGCTTCTTAGTTTCCTTCTGCATTTTTTCAAAATCTTTCTAATCTTCTATCTTCCCACTAGCTCTGGTGTCCTTGTATGCCCTTCCAGTCGCCTTTACTTTGGCTCTGACATCACTTAACAGCTACGGTCGTGTCCTTCATCCCTTTGAAAATTTCTTCCTATCTGGAATATATCTGTCTTGTACTTCCCTCATATTTTTGACAGAATCTCCAGCCACTGATGCTCTGCTCTCCTTCCTGCAAATGTCCCTTTCCAGTCAACATCGACCAATTCCCCTCTCAGGCCATTCTAATTCCCTTTCGTCCACAGAAATACTGACATATTGGATTTTATTTTTTCCCTCTCAAATTTCAATACGAACTCGATGATGTTGTGATTTCTATTCCCTAAGGGTTCCTTAACATTACGCTCTCTTATCACCTCGGGATCACTGCACAATACCCAATACGGCACAGCCTATCTCCTTGTGGGCTCAACAGAAAGCTGTTCTAAAAAGCCCTCCTTTGAACAAATTCTCTCTCGAGGTCCAGTACTGAGTTTGCTTTTCCAATACAATTCCATGTTAAAATCCACAACGATTATCATGACATTGCCTTTCTGACACGCCTTTTCTATCACCTGCTGTAAATTGGAATCAACATCCTGGCTGCTGCTTGGAGTGCTGTATACAACTGCCATTAGGGTCCATTTAATTTTGCTATTTCTTAACTGAATACATAGAGCCTCCACAACTTCAATTCCTATGTCATCTCTTTATTATGATTTAATATGATTTCTTATGCACAGAGCCACACGACCCCTCTGCCTGCTAACCTATCTTTCCGATACACCGTGTAATCTAGGACGTGAGGATCCCAATGACAGCCGTCGTTCAGACAAGTTTCAGCGATGGACGCAACGTCGTATTTGCCAATCTGTAGACAAATTTCAATATCGTCCATTTTATTCTTTATGTTGGGTGCATTGAAACATAACACTTCCAGTCCAGTATTTGTTGTTTTATGGTTGAACTACAACACGCCTGTATTGCCCTGTAACTCATGCCAGTGGCTGCGATTAAGCCTGGATTCCTGCCTGTTCTTTCTATAATCTCTTTTTCACTCTAATTTATTTCTATTCTCCCCTTCATCGACCTTATCACTCCGGTTCCCAACCCCCTGTTAAATTAGTTTAAACGCTCCCTAACAGCTCTATTAAATGTGCCCATCGGGATATTCGACCCCGTTGGGTTCAGGTGTAATCCCTCCTTTTTGTACAGGTCGTACCTCCCCAAGAAGAAGCCCCAATGAACCAGGAATCTGAATCCCTGCTCCCTACACCAGTCTTTCAGCCAAACACTAACACGGCTCATCATGCTATGTCTGCACTCGCTAGGGGTGGCACAGACAGCAATACTGAGATTAGAACCCTACAAGACCTGCTAACTCCCTGAATTTTCTCTTCAGGACCTTCTCCCTTTTTCTACCTTTGTCATTCGTACCAACGTGTAACAGGACTTCTGGCTGCTCACCCTCTCCTTTCAGAATAGTCTGCACCTGAACCGAAACACCCCGTACCCTGGCTCCTGGGAGGCAATACACCATGCAGGTGCCTCTATCAGTCTGACAGAACCTCCTGTTTGTTTCCCTCACAATGGAATACCCTTTGGTTATTGCATTCCTCATCCTCCTCTTCCCCTTATGTACCACGGAACCAGGCACAGTGCCACAGACCCAATCGCCGTGGTCGTCCTCTGTCAAGTCATCCTCCTCAACCGCTTCAAAAACACAATAACGACTGCTGACGGAGATGGCCAGAGGGGTGCTCTCTACTATCTGACCTGATCCACTCGCTTCCCTGACCGTCACAGACTTATCTAATTCATGTAGCCTCGATGTGAGTAGCTCCTTCAAGCTGCTCTCTATCTCCTGTACACTCTCCCTAATAAGCTGTAGATCATCGAACCGCAGCTTTAGATCCCTAACACTGTCTGTCAGGAGCTGCATCTCGGTGCACCTGGCGTAGTTGTAGCCTTCTGGGAGAATGGAAGATTCCCGGGATTCTCATATCTGATACTCAGAGCAAAGTACTAACCCTACCAACATGCGCTCTATTCCTTAAAAACTGCAAAGAAAAATCAAAAACTAAGTTCACCCTCCCATTGACCTCGCTGAAGCCTCAATGAGCCAAAGCGTGTCGCTTCTACTCTCGCCAGTGGCCTACTCCCGATAATGGCCGCTCCACTTAACCAGTCTGTACTTTTATTTCGTTCGTCGTGCTCAGTCGCCGCTGCTGATAGACCACGCAAAATGGACTAACGCCCGCGAAGCTCTTGATTTAAATAACTGAGATATCAGTACCATCTTTAAGCAGGAATTTGTTACAGGAGCGTTGAAAAGTGGCTAATGGGCTTTCATTTAAAAAGGTCCGCAAGTACTGGTGGCAAGCCAAATATCGGTTCTGGGAAAGTTACTGGAATGAAGGGCAGAATATATCAGAATTTGAAAAGTCAAAGAATGTAGAAGTGACAATAAGCATGGATTTCTCAAGGAGAATCGTCTCTCACAAACTTGATTCAGTTGTCTTGTAGAGGCTATGCAGAAAATTGCTGAGGGAAGCACAGTAAACTACATCTTAATTGAATTTTGCACGATACTGTACAACATTCTAGTATAGAATGCTGAGTGACACGGAGCCAGAGTGAGCCAGCCAACTGAACACAAGAACACAAAATTGGTTAACTAGAGGAATCAGACGGTGATAGTGGAGATTTGATACCAAGAGGAAAGGCTTGCAACTAGTGACGTACTGAAGAGGTAGGTTCTGGTTCCAGTATTGATTGACATCTCTAAAATATTTAGTTGATAGTATTTTTCAGATGTTAATAAAATTCAGGTTGGAGTGGAATTAGTGATATACAAGACAGTGAAAATTAACTAAGACGAGGAACTGGAAAAGTGGGCCAAGCAATTGCATATAGAGTTTAAATGCTACATTTGCAAAGTGTTGTATTTTGGTTAGTTAAACTGGGGCATGAATTCCGCAACGGATTGTCCTGTGCGTTGAAGTAGAACACGGTGACTGAGTGATACAGGCACGTTGATTTGTAAAATTGTCGACGGAGGTGGACAGGCTAGTAAAGAAGCTGTTGGTCACAATTAAATTAACAGTTCGGAATCCGAATCGGGTTTATATCACCGGCATGTGCCGTGATGTTTGTGAACTTAGCAGCGTCAGTTCAATGCAATACATAATGCAGATAACGAAAAATAAATAAATACAATAAATAGATATATTAATCTATTAGAGTATAAGTATATTAGATAGATACAAAACGTGCAAAAACAATAATAACAGATATTTAAAAAGTGGTAGTATTCACCGGTTCAATGTCCATTTAGAAATCCGATCGCAGAGGGAAAAAAGCTGTTCCTGAATTGCTGAGTGTGTGCCTTCAGGATTCTATACGTTCTACTTGATGTTAACAGTGTGAAAAGGGTATGCCCTGGGTGTTGCAGGTCTTAAATTATGGACGCTGCCTTTCTGAGACACCGCTCCTTGAAGATGAACTCAGTACATTGTAGGCTTATACCCAAGATGGAGCCGACTAAATGCACGACACTCTGCAGCTACTTTCGGTTCCGCGCAGTATCCCACCACTCCCCCACCCCCCGTACCAGACAGTGACGCAGTTTGTCAGAATGCTCTCCATAGTACACTTATAGAAGGTTTTGTGTGTATTTGTTGACATACCACATCTCTTCACACACGTAATGAGGTATAGTCGCTGTCTTGCTTTCTATATAGCTGCATCGATATATTGGGTCTAGGTTAGATACTCAGAGAGCTGACACACAGGATCTTGAAACTGATCACTCTCTCCGCTTCTGATCCCTCTATGAGGATTGGTGTTTATTCCTGTGTCTTACCCTTCCTTAAGTTCACAAGCATCTCCTTCGTCTTACTAACGTTGAGTGCAAGTCATGGCAATGAGTACAAGATCTGGGACGTCATGTTCAACTGTACAAACCGTTGCTGAAACAGTGTATTGTACATTCGTTGCTGAAAAGTAAGCTGTGCATTTTGATCGCCAACAACAGAAGAGATGCGATGAAGCATGCGATAGTGCAGAAAAAGATTGACAAGTCTGTTAGTAGAGCAGCGTGATTTTAAATGTAGGAAGAGACTGGGGCTATTCATCCCTAGAGCATAGATGCTTGCGATGTGACCATATATATCTAATATCAGCTCGTGCGTAGGCAGGGGTATGATAAGTTTTTTACCCAGAATCGGTTAACTGAAAATGAGAATACATAGATTCCAAGCGAGAGAGAAATTATTTAAAAGAGTCCAGGGGAAGTTTTTCAACAAAAGAGGTTTTTTAAAGTGGAACACAGTACCACATGAACCTATAGAACTGGGTACGATTCCAATGTGTGAAGAACATTTAGATTAGTACATAGATAGAATAAGTTTATCGTGGTGAGATGCAAACGCAGCCAAATGGGACGAACTGGAATTTCAATAGTCCAATAGTTCAATAGTACCAATTTAATATCAGAGAATGCATACAATATACAACCTGAAATTATTGGCCTTCGCAGACATCCATGAACACAGAAGAGTACTCCATACGATGAATGACGGGAGAAACGTTAGAATTGGGGTTAGAAATGTTAGAAAACGTTAGAGGGCTTTGGGGAGCCTTTTCCTTCCCCCTCCACGCACAAGCACCACATTCCCACCACTGTTGTTCCTACCCCAGCAAGCAAACAAGAGCTTGAGTGTGTGTGTGTGTGTGTGTGTGTGTGTGTGTGTGTGTGTGTGTGTGTGTGTGTGTGTGTGTGTGTGTGTGTGTGTGTGTGTGTGTGTGTGTGTGTGTGTGTGTGTGTGTGTTGTGCATGTGTGTGTGAGAGAGAGAGAGAGCGAGTTTAGAATTGCAAGGTATGTTCTCCAACTAGAAGGGAATGATGGGAATCACATTCGAGGAGAAAATGAAGTACAGATACTTTATCAGTTTCAAATACACTTCACAAATATTGACCAGATTGTTTTTAATTCAACTGATGCTTGTTAATGGAAATTTGTACTGAAAATATCCATTTAGCTCTTTGAAAGTACTGATAACAAAGAAAAACATTATATTTAGCTGCTGGGATTAAAGATTTGGGAAGCTTCAAATTTAGCCAAAAATAAAAAAGGATCGACCGTTTAAATCGATTACGATTTGACATTCCGAGTTACCACTGGAGACTATTAAACTAATGTTCTCAAGATTCTGATCAGACTATTGAAGTAAGCCTATTAATTATGTAATATTATTCATGTGCATGGTTTTCTCACATAAAATCTTTTCCCAGCCATCGGGATCGTTGACATAGTTAAAAAAGAGGTTTTTCTTTTAACGAACATCTTGTAATTACTGCAAATTCCACGATACCTTCCGTTATAACCTAAAAGGATCTCGGGAGAATGAAGGGTGAGAAACTAAGTTAAAGCCTTAGGTTTATAAACTTTCATCGGGTTACCAATGAGCAATCTCTGTTCTGATTCTCTCTCCATGAAAATTCAGGCAGAGAAGTGTTGTCACGAGAACAATTGCGAATATTAGAACATCGCCCGATTTATATTTCCCTCGGTTGAACGTTGATAGCAGTGTGCAAGAATAGATTTTTAATTCGTCGGTTTTCCATGTAAAAAAAAAACAAATCCTCGCGGATGGTGGCGAACCTCTGGATTTATTTTTTCATCCTGTAAGGTCTGTGAGGCAAAACTGTTGGGCAACGTTTAAGGGGAATTAAGTTTTTTTTCTTGGAATCATCGGGTCTATGCAGTGGACCGGAAAGGGAGACTACGACTGAGCATATCAGACATTATCGCCTTGAATGGCCGGGCAGAGGACAGGGCCGGAATGGCTTATTGCTGTTCTTTTCTCCTTTTTTTATTGAATTTTCAAATAGGTTACAGAAAGAAAAAAAATTATCAACCCCTACCCCCTCCCCTTAAACCCTCCCCCCGACATATCCCTGTAGAAAAGAAAAGAGAAGAATAAAGAAAGAAAGAAAGAAAAAAGAAAGAAAGAAAGAAAGAAAGAAAGAAAGGATGCCTGGATATCAGAAGATCCCCACATGCTCCATGGAATTCATAATAGCTTTAATATGTATATTTATTTCTTTCCCCAGATAACCAATAATTTTCTCTTCGGAGCACCTATATATTTAATCCTATTTTTTGTAAATAAGGGCGCCAAATTTTCAGAAATATTTCATATTTATCTCTTAAATTATACGTATTTTTTTCAAGTGGAATGCAGCTAATATTTTCATTTTTCCAAAAAAAACTAAATCTGTTTTTTTCAGAAAATCACAAAAATCTTGACGTTTTAATAATATTGAATTATATCTCCATCTGTAAATCGATTCCTCCTTATCCATCATTATCATTGTCATTATCAAGTGGGAATGATCTGACAATATACTTGCTTTATATTCCATATTTTTCACTCTGTCTTGAATATTCGTTGATAGTAGGAACAAATTTATCCTTGAATAAGTTTTATGTCTATTTGATTAAAATGAATAATCTCTTTCTCTTGGGTTAATTCTTCTCCATATGTCAATCAAATTTAAATCTTTCATCAATGATAAAGTTAGTTTTGCTACTTTTGGTTTTGTAACAACCTTTGTTGACCTATCTAAAAATGGGTCTAGACAAAAGTTAAACTGTCCACCTATTAATATTTTATCGTGTACGTCAGCCAAATTCAAAAAAACTTTATTTATCACTTCAGAGTAATAAATCTCCAGGAGAAGATGGTTTTACGCCTGAATTTTACAAAAAGTATAAAGATTTATTAATTCCTCCTTTATTAATTTATTAATTTCACCAAACGGAAAGAATGCATAAACTTCCAAAATCTTTTTGGACAGCCATTTTAATAGTATTGCCAGAAAAAGACAGAGATCTTTTAAAGCCAACATCATATAGACCTATTTCTTTGTTGAACACGGACTATAAAACAATAGCAAACATTTTATCTGATATATTATCTAAATACTTACAAAAATTAATACACATGGACCAAACAGGATTTATTAAAAATAGACAATCGGCAGATAATGTAACTCGATTACTTAGCAGAATTCATTTGGCACAAAAGAAGGAAGAAATGAGTGCGGCAGTTGCTTTGGATGCAGAAAAAGCATTTGATAGATTGGAATGGGATTTTTTATTTAAGGTATTGGAAAAATATGGATTAGGAGTATATTTTATAAAATGGATTAAAACCTGAAATACTAACCCCAAAGCTAAGGTGGTGACAAATCATCAAATTTCAACATCATTTCAGTTAACAAGGTCAACTAGACAAGGTTGTCTATTATCACCTGCTTTATTTGTGTTGGCGATAGAACCATTAGCTAAATTAATTAGAAATGACTCAGATATTATGGGTTTCAGAGTTAATAAGGAGGAATATAAGATTAACTTATTTGCTGCTGATATTCTGATTTATCTAACTAACCCATTGCATTGGTTGCGTAAATTATCTTCTAGATTGGAAGAATATGGGAAAATATCAGGGTACAAAATAAATTGGGATAAAAGTGAAATTCTATCCCTTACTAAAGGAGATTTTAGTCAATGTCGATTAATAACTCAATTTAGATGGCCGATAAATGGTATAAATTATTTAGATATAAGTGTTGTTCTTTTCTTAATTTTCTTTCTTTGCTTTTATTTTATGACATTTGCCTCTAATGAATCGGGAAAATGTCGAAGACCAAAGTGATCAGTTATCTTCCCAATTGTTACATGTGACATGGATCATCAAACGTTGATGGACGCAAAAAACAAAACGTAGCGAAGCTCTGGCCTACACTTATTGATAATATATAGCTATGAACTGCAATTGGTTTCTCAGCTTCACAGCTTCTTTGATGTGCTTACATCTGCGTACAACGTATGTTTGCTTTGATGTTTGGATCCCTGTGTGCAATTCGAATCAAAGATCTGCAAAGCGGCATAAGTCAGTTTGTCAGCTCCATTTCCTTTAGTCTGTGAAAATAATCCAAAATCACTGGTTAGTCGAGCATTTAGTGACTAATTGAATCACACGATTGTAAGATAAATTAGAGATGTCCTCATAACTAATTAATTTTAGTTGCTTACGCTATATAGACAATTATTTCAACGCTGTTTCAAGATTTCCTTTAGTTATTTATATATTAGCGTTTCTTCCGATACTTAAAAAGAACTTTAACAAAATCAAGTTACGAGAGTAGAGAAATCCTTGACGTAGCAGTTATGGTACATAATAATAGGTATTTTTTTTTGTCATCTGTGACTGATTGCCGCATCCTGTTTCGTTTATGGAGCTCACAGGTTTTTGCTCAGCTACACCTGCCAACACAGTTCTAAATGCACATGGACATTGTTGTCAGTGGACAGCTCATAACTGATAGAATGAACGTTGGCATTTTGTTCAGTCAGGCTCTCTGATTACAGTTTTGTCACAATTCGGTATTTCCGGTAGTTAAGTTCCTCTCGGTTATTATCAGTCACTCGTGTTTATTATGGAGCTGATAATTTGCGTTGGGAAGGATGGCATTCCTAGTTTTGTGCTTTTTGGCGTTTCTTCACGTGGAAATTACATGTGAAATTAAATTCGAAAAAGCAAGGAAAAAGTAACTCTAGAGATTCTACAGATGCTGGAAAGTTTGAAGAATGCAAACAGAATATTGGAGGAAATCATGAGGTAAGGCAACATGTAAGAAGGTAAATAAACTGTCGTTTGTTTCTGAAAGAGACGCTTCATCGGGACCGGAAATGAGGGAATAGAATCCAGAATATAAAGGTGTGGAGGGTTACGGGAAAAGTAGCTGATGACGTGAAACCAGGTGAGTGCGAAGGTATGAGGATGACTGGGGTGGAAATGACGTAAGAAGCTGGGAGGTGTCGGGTGGAAAAGGTAAACGATGTATGAAGGAGTCGGAGACGGGAGGACAGTGAACCCTGCAAAATGGAAGAAGGAGGAGCACGTGGGTGGAGGGCAGCCTGGTGGGCAGATGACGAGAAGAGAAAAGGTGAAACGGAGAATGGAAAAAAATAGAGAATGGAATGATGGAGAAATTCCCGAAAGTTAGAGAAATCCACATTTATGCCTTCAGGTTGGTGTGTCCACAGATGGAAGAAAATACGCTTGTACCAGAACGTTAAGTTGGTTCACTGAAAGGCGATTAGCTATGAATAACTTTATATATTGTTACAGTGTCAATGGAGTCCTCAAATTTGTAAAATTAACCTCCTCTTGGATGATGATCATATATATAAATATAAACCCTCTGGGTACTCCGGTTTCCTCCAATGACTTACAGGTTAGGATGTTAATTTGTCACGTGGGTGCGACTGAGCGGCACGGGCTAGTTGTACCGGAAGGGCCGGTTACCATGATATATCTCTAATGCAAATCTTTATCACATTCACGCTAATCTCTCTGCTTTACCTGGGAATAGGTATCGCGCTCCTCATGCTGTCGATCTTTGCGAAATGGTTCGCTCTACCTATGGTTTAGTGAAGCATAGGCAGTGATGTGCTCAACCGGTGCTTGTTCAGCCTGTTAGAAAAACATATATTAAATGCAACTAACTGATAGAGAGCTCAGTTATCATAAACTAAATTAGATTTGCCAAATCTAAACATCGAGGATAAAAAATTGTTGGAATAACATTTTGTCTGCGGACAATGATACCGTCTATACATCATACCGGAGGTGGGATCGCGACCGTTTCAGGCTGGAAGTCACGATGTTTAGACTGTCAAATCACCGCTTATAACAGCCCTACGGATAAGATGGGGTTCTTAGTTTTGGCTATCTCTGTTTTTTCATCTCCTAAATCCTATCTTATACATCGCTCTAAATTCTGTGCATGGGCACGGGTCCATGTTCAATCTTTTACGCATGCGTCGAATTATGGTAATAATTGCCCTGATCAAAATTCGTCCCTGCGATGCAAACTGAAACTGTGACCCTTACCTCTCGCATTATTTAAGTTAAGATATTGGAGCAAATGGCAAGTCCCGATGCTAAGTCTCGCTTATATCGAGCCGGAAACAGTGAAGCAGCATTCTGGGCCTCTGTTGATTTGATCGCGTTTGCTGGTAAATTACTTAAATTACGATCGAAGTACGGAGAACCAATGGAAGTAGTTGTTACAGTAAGTGATAAAAATGGCATTTGTTTTGCTGAAATAATGGCATAGCATTCCAGAGTAATGAAGTAATAGTAAAAGTTTGTCATCTTCGACTTAGATATTACTCGAAGCAGTAGTCCTACATTTCCGGAAGTGTTACGAACACTTGTAGAAGCTTTATCGGAATTCTACCATAATGAAATCAGTGACAGATGTATGACTACATTATCTTAGTTGCTGCAGTCGTTCCATTTGCAACTAAAGTCTTTATGTGAAATTAAAGCTAAATGCGTTAAAATGGGGAATGTGATTAATGAAACAAGAAGGCAAAGGTTATCCTTAGAATGAATCCAGGTTAAAAAAAATATATAATAACATTGAAATGTTAGAAATATGAAGTAAAGCAGAGAAATAGAATACACAAAAATTTTAGTAGATCAGGAAATACCAGTTAAAGGGGAATATTCAATGTTCGCATTGCAATCTGCGGAAAGGTCTTTAATGTGGAATGTCAACTGGTTCTCTTTCCAAAATCGGTAAGTAGCTGCATATTATTTTCTGGTTTGAATCCAAATGGGAGACGACAATACTTTTATCCGTTTTAGCTTTGCTTCCCAAATTAGGATAATGCTTATTCAGCGTTGGGTTGTGGACTAGAAGGTGCCGTGTGGAGTTTTGTTTAAAACATGGTTGTCATTGTTCATCACATACGACAAGCTTTTATTGCAAGTATATTGGATTCCATTGCAGGTTAGGCACCGCTGTGTGGATCTTTGTTGCGGATCGGGGTTAAAACTGCATTTAATATTGCAAAGACCATTTCAACAAAACAAGATTTAGTTACATTGTTATCTTGCTTACTGTCCGTTAGATCAAATGTAACACACATTACGAATTGATTCGTGCACGCACTGTACTTTCCCATTTCCAGTCAACTGCGATTCTCGTAAGTCAGCATTTAGTAGTTTCTCACGGTCTCAGATGCGTGTTGAATTATTCGTCAAAACAACTGACATTCCAATGGTAAAAATTACCGTTTCACTGCCTATCCAACCGGCTATGAACCAGTGTGGAAACTTGAAAGGATACAGGAAGCAGGTGCAACGGGAACATCCAAAATAAATGTTGGATATATAGTTGAAAATAAATATTTGACGGGGAAATATTTTAATTTTCCCTACTACGTTCCAACGTGTTGTGGAATAAAACAGATTCATGATATCTTTGCTCTGCAATTATCCCGCTCTGAAACAAGACCAATTGCTTTACCTACCCTGTCTACATTCTGACATCCGTCCAAAGGATTTGTGTTACCCCCTTCAGAAAAGAAATCAAAAAGAAATGATTTACATTGTGAACATTGTACATTATTAATTTGATACCAATCGAATTAATCTTGTAAGTGGAACCGCTGAAGTTACGGATCTTTCAGAAAGTAATTGTTGGTAACAGTCGTGCTAATATACTGTGTTCTGCATTCACCTGGTGCTATTCTCAAAAGGCTTTGACTTTCAACGTGGCTGTAAAGTGATAATAGCTTAACAGCGGCGGTACCGTATTTAAGTATGGCAACCAAGATGGAAATTAAAACCAATGAGACGTACAAAAGTTGGACAATGTTTTTTACACAGTGAGAGGGAGTTTACATCTACGCAAAGTCATTTACGTTTCAAAATAAGGATCTGCTATTGTATTAACAAAAAGGACATTTTAAGTACTCCAAAGTGGTGGTACAGCATTCGGAAATGAGACATGAAATACTTCCAGTGGACTGGTGAAATAGTTGAACTTTAACATCAAGTGTATATTTTGCCAGATTATTTTCACTCAAATCCGGATTCGAAAATTGTGATCCATGCTCAATCATTCTGTGAATCTCATTTACTGATTTTAAATTAAATGTCATTAACGCTTCTATTTTGTACGAATAGAGGTGATGTTTCTCAGCGATCAGTGTTCTTACCGTGCGATCTCTTTAACTTGAGTATCAGCAAAACAATTATCACAATTAAAATTAAAATCGCTGGCGTGCGCACTGCATATGCGAGAATCAATCTGGTATCAGCGCCTTGAAAAAGAAACCAGGAAGCATTTATACATCTAAAAACAAATCCACACATGGGAAGCAACAATGCAAACTATTATGTAGGGTCCTTTCAAATCTCACTACACACATAGGAAAATGGTAGAATATACATTATAGAACAAAGAAATCTGGTTTTTAATTTCTCCAGACACATGCGAGCTACTTACTATGACTAACAATAGGTTCGGCTGCTTTTTCCTATACTTCTCTTGACAATAGATAGCAGCACAACAATTGAAAGTGTAATCATCTAACCTAACACAATTCTGATGTCGATTCAATCTTTTAATTCACGTCTGTCAAGGACATTCTTTAGTACGAGCAAAACCCTATAGATAACTTGCAGACACGCCAAAGGAGTCCCGGTGTCTCAAAATTTCGCTTCCACATTACATGCTGAAATTACTCGCTAACTTCATGAGTTCATAACACTGTACCCTCTAAGCCTCCTGAATTTTTATCGAGCATATTAAACGTATTTCCCACTGTTATGTTTGCCACAGCTTTAGTAGTGAAAAACCCGAATTAATGGAAAACTGCATAATGAAAACATAGATAAACACGAGTCGTCCATTTGAACTGTGTTGCCCACTATTATTGGAAAGTAATTCAGTCAGACACTGAATTATGTCAAGGTCTGTTCACAGTTTCGCACCCTATGCATTCGTTCCAGGTGGCAATTAAGTGTCATGCCACAGTGTGCAGGAATTCCTACCTTGATTCTGATTTTGCCCCATGACCAGATTTTTCCTGTAAAACTATATTGCTTTAATTTTCCTTCACTCACAAGCCGATAGTCTCTCCCTTTGTTATATCACTATGCGATTTAGAGCTTAAGTTTTGCTTTGTCTAATCTATGACAAATGTCCGGAAGTTTGTTACCATAGACGTACTACACAAAATCAATTTCTTAATTCAACCTACACGATTTAAACTGAGGGTATAAGACATTTGTTTTGCAACACCATTCACAGTGCATGTTCACTGCAATCAGGCAATCTGAAAAATTCGCCTTTCTTCCCTGTTTGCCTAGCTGATCTGTGATTGTTCTTAATCATATTTGATCGGCACAGCTATATCATTTGGAAATGAATCCATTTAGCTCGGAGCGCTAGAAATTCAGAACATGTTGAATATTCAGAGTAACACACAAAATGCGGAAGGTACGCAGCAGATCAGGAGAGGAATAAAATAACGACGTTTCGTTCCGAGACCTTATATCTGGACGCAATCAAGACACCATCTTACCTTGCTCCAGGATGTAGCTGAAACAGGCAGGCACCGTCAGGGAGACATGCGACACCAGGCAGATGTAAACATCTTTTCCCGAAGCAGACAGATTAATTTCCAATGAACTGTAAGCCTTATGTAAACCCTCAGCGGTCTGGTTTATCACTGTTTCTATTCCAGTGCGAATTTGCTGGTTATTCTTTTGCCAGACGAATTCTAATTCTTTCGGGTAGAAGGCAGCTGTTTTACAGCGGAGCTTCCGAGGAGACGAAAACTCTCCAATAGGAACGATTTCCAATGGAGTTGGGGGAACTTGAATAAAAAGATAGTTATATTGGGTGTTTACCATTTATTTAGTTAAAGTAAATTCCTTTATCTTCCCGCCAATTACAATGCAATCTCACTATCAAATTAGTTACCCGCCATAGGCTACCAGTATTTTATAAATTAGTTTAGATTTAAGTTCAAGTTGATAGTTATTAAACTAGACAGATCTACATGGCTAAATGAAACATCCATCTTCTGGGGTCAACTGCAAAATACAGTCCATGTATTGACACACAGCACATGCAGTCACCATCCAGCACATATACAGTGCAAAATAAACAAAGTAAAATCGAGTCACAGTGCAGTAACAGATGAAAAGAAGAATTCGAAGAAGACACCGAGAAGGTAAACCAAAGGGGTACAATGTGCGGAAGACATTCCGTTTTGAATAGTCTTTCAGCTTTATAACCCACGACGAAGTTTGCGGTAGCACTTTGGCTTTGGAAAATGTTCCTTTATTTGATTTTTTCATTTCCAATCAAAACTGAACTACAAAACCCAAAATATCACAGATTTCCAAAGTCGGAACGCAATAAGCTCTTGTACATGTTTTTAATATTCTGGTAACTCATTTGTTCAGGTAGTTTTTCAGAGCTTGTGTTGGAGCTTTCCAGTCATCAACATTCACTGACAGAGCTTCCCTCGGAATGCATATCATTGCTGGAAACCTTTTTCCGTAGTTAATGTGTTGAATGTGGCAAATCGTATCCTCCGTGAAACATCTAGGAACGCAAATGCGAAGCTGATATTAAGCGAAATTATTCTACGTTTCAATTCTTTCATAAACTTGTCTGTCTGCGGCAAAATGGTTCGATAGTGACCTGGCACTGCTATCCGAACGATGATGCCCTGCAGAGAGGCAACCCAGGAGCTGAACGAACTCCGCTTCTCCGTGCATCGATTTCACTCAAAGGTGAGCACAAAAGTCACGATTTTACAAACATGGACTGCCTCCACTACAACTATGGTCCGTATCTAACTTAGGAAACTCTATTGTCAGATTGTTTTATCAATGTGCCACAACATTTAGCATTTCGCACTGCCTACAATGGCCATCCTGAGTCACGGTTGTCCCCACAGCATTGCCATGGAACATATACAGATTACAGATGTTAACGTGCTTGTTGCTGTAAGGCAAATTTGTTTGTATAGGTCCCCAGGGCCCAATATGGAGTCCAGTGCTACCTTTCTATGAGGTTTGTGAAGAATTTTAAGGTGCCCTGATAGAGGCATTCAAAACGTCCTGACCCACTGGTGAGGTGCCGGAGGGCTGGATATGACTAATGTTTTGTAGTTGTTCAAGAAAGGCTCTAAGAATATGCCGGAATCTTTTAGGCTGGTAAGCCTGACGCTTGTAAAGCCAGTCTTACTGGAAATGTATTGGTGAGAGATGGGGAATGCACGACTGTTTGGATTGAACGTAGCAGATTTAGCGCGTGCTAGGAGTGACTTTATTTCTTCTCCAAACTGGCCATTTTTGTCCCTACCTCTGCCCTTGTTGGTCAATTTTGTAATAACGCAAAATGAGGCAGTGAATCTGCATATATATGCTCGTTTCAAAGGGATCGGCATTGTGGAGCAGCACGCGGTTCAATCTGTGCATCTCTCCGTGCAGATTTTACGCATACGTCCCGGAATTGACATTAAAGAAGTGGCTTTGTTTGCCTTTACTGATGTTTATTAATTATCTATAAATATTTATAGCTGTACACTTCAGCAACTATAGGATCGAAACCGGTGTAATACGTCGAGATGAGGTTGTATAAGAGCAGGCTGAGGAACGGGCGGGTATCATTTAACTTTACAACGTTTCACTTTAAGTTAGATGGCTTGTGATTTGCCCTTCAACCAAATTTGTCTACAGCTCCCTATCTCTAATTATCTAACCCGAATCAAATTCTTCGTCTAAAAATTAGGTGGTTCCGTACATCCGTTTTTATAAGCTTTTGATTGTTTTTAAGTTGTTGGACAGCAAATGTCACGCCACTTTTTTTAAAAAGGGTGTAGGAAAAAGACTGACATATACAGGCCAGTTAGCTCAACATCTGTAGTCGGGAAAATGCTTGAAGCTGTCACTAAAGGAGAAATAGCGAAACATTTAAAAAGGAATGTTTCCATTAGATCGGCGCAGCATGGATTCAGAAAGGCCAGGTCCTATTTGAGAAGCTTACTGGAGTTCCTTGAGGACATAATGAATGCAGTGGATGGAGGGTAACAGGTGGGTGCCGTATGCCTGGATTTCCAGAAGACTTTCGATAAGGTGCCACATAAGAGAATTATAAATTATATATGGATGCATGAAGTCGGAAGAAGTGCACAAGCATGGATAGTGGAATGATTATCCAACAAAAGTCAGAGTGTTGGTATAAATGGACGATTCTCCGTTTGGCTGTCAGTGGTGAGATGGGGTGCCGCAGGGGTCAGTGCAGGGCCCGCAGTTGTTTACCATTGGCATTGATGATTTGGAAGAGGGAACTGAGCGTAGGGTAGCAATTTTTGCAGTTGATAGTAAACTGAATGGAAAGTAAAATTGTATGGAGGATGTCGACGGTCTTCAGAGGGATATAGATAAAGTGATTGGGACATGGTCTGGCAGATGGAATATAATGGTGGTAAATGCCAGATCATCTACTTTCTAAGGAATAATAGAAGAGCAGAATATTATTTAAATTGTGAACGATTGCAGCATGATGTTGTGCACAGGGACTTGGGGGTGCCTGTGCTTGGCTTGCAGGTGCAAAGGGTTATTAACAAGGCGACTAGAATCTTGGCTTTCATTGTTGGAGGGATTGAATTCAAGAGCTGGGAGGTCATGCTGCAACCGTACAGGGTTCTGGTGACTGCACCTGGAGTACTGTATGCATTTCTGGTCACCGTACTTGAGGAAGGATACATTGTCTTTGGATGCAGTTCAGAGGAGGTTCACCAGGCATTGTGTAGGAATATAGGCATAACAAATATATGGTTGGAAATATCAGTGGAACAGATAATAAGTGGAGCAAAAGCCAATCTGCAGAATCACATTGAAATAATAAACATAATAATCTGAAAAATATTTCGAAATATTTTGAAAGCTGGAAAGCATATTAATGGCACAAATTTTCAAACAGCAATAACATTTCCGCAATCTTGGCTTTTCTTCAAATGCAAAGAGCTGAAAGTTTTCCACTTAAAGGAATAAAGACACTTACTTAACACAATAAGCTGAGAGCCACTTCCATATCCCAATATATGTTGTTTAGTTTTCACTTGACAGTAATACACGCCGGCGTCTGCGTATCTCACATTCAGGAGGGTAAATGTAGCACTGCCTTTATTTACATTGAACTGATTTCTGCTGTCTGGTTCTATAAATTTTTCCTGACCCTCCTTCCGCCACGAAACTTCAGCAGTATCTTGTGGTATTGGAAATTTGCAGAACATGGATTGATTTCCACCGATTGAGGCATTTAAGGTAGCAGGCAATTGTTCCACTTTGGCCGATGTTCCTTCTGAGGCTGACAAAGCACAAGTGAGATTGTTGAAAACAGTTGCATTCACTGGACAACGAATCAACAGACAAAATAGGCAAAACACTGGTATGCGAATTGTATGCTTACTATGGCTAAATTTGCTGCGGGTAAATGATGTATAATATTGTAAAATATCTGTTTCTTAGATTGGGCACAAAGATTTAAGCATACCTGGCCAAAACGCGGCGAGCAGTGCCACGAACCAAACGGTTGCATCCAGCGTCATTGCAAATGAGAGTGGTCAGTCTGAAAGATAGAAATTCATAGGATGTAATAATCAAGTGCACATTATATATGAAGTCAATGGCCAAGCCTTCGTCGATGCCTTGCTTTGAAGAAATGCTGTAGATACAGGAAATCCCGTGGAATACTCACAACGAGAGAGCGGAGCTCAGCATCAATGATGTAGAACAAACAGTCGATGTTTCTGGGTGAGATACCTCTTCAGGACTGGAAGGGAGGGGTAAGAAGTCACAATAAGGAGATAGGGGAGGGACAGGCCTATAAGCTGGCAGGTGATAAGTGGGGGAGTGGGCTTACATAGATGGCACTTGATAGGTACATTTATATTCCATCTCGATAGCCTCCAACCTGCTGATATGAACACAGAATTTTCTAACTTTTAGTAATTTCTCCGGTACACCTTTCATCGTTTTCTATTTCCCATTCTGGGTCCCATTTTATCCCTTCTCTTCTCCTCACCTCGCTTATCTGCTGCTCCTCGTTCACTTTCTTCAATGGCCCAATGCCCTCTCCAGTCAGATTCCTTCTCATTCTGTCCCTTACTACTTGAAGTTAATAACTCATAGGGGTGATTGTTAAGTTCGTGGCCTAAGGTAGAAGGAGAAGAGTTATTAAATTCAACCTTTCAGCATGATCACTCAAACAGTGGACCTGCATGTGCATGTAACCAGAGCTGTATAATTCATCTTCTCCTACCTTAGGCCACGAAATTATTAATCACCCATCTGTGGACACTTTCTGGAGGTCCAAGTTCCGTATTCTCCATGACCGCAACACTAAATGTTCAAATTTAGGAGGGGACCATGTCGAAAAATAAATGTGCTCGGTTTTCTAAAATTGACTCTTTCTAGCTTAAGCCACGAACTCATCAATCACCCCTCACACAGCACAAGAAAATGTCTTTCGACCAATGATGTTTGCATCGATTATAATGCAAAATTTAATTCTATCTGATCGGTTATGGTCTACATCGCACTTTTTTGCCTGTTCGTGGGCATGTTTGAATTTTTTTTAACCCTTGTGATCAAATCAACTCTATCTTGTAGCACTGTCAAGTCGCCTACTACTATCTGCGTAATGTAACTGCTTCGCAAACTCATTTGAATTTTCCTCTCTTATTTCAAGACATTGCCCTCTGTTAACTTCTGCTAAAATGCATGAGTGGTATCGGTAAAGGGAATGGTCAGGCCAACAGGATTAGAGAATCCCTGTTCAGGAGGACATCGAGGACTGTTTTTGAGAAAGGAGACCTGCATCATCTAGATGGAACGAGTTCAAGCAATTCCCGACGGAAATATAAGATGTACTTCAGTAGACCCGACGGGAATCATGAGAGCACAAAGGTAACATGATACAACTTCTGAATAGAAAACAAAAGGAAATGAGGAAATAGCGACTGAGCAATCGCGATGACAGAGCTGTGAGTTATTATTTCCCATCACTGTGGTGAAAATCATGGAAACTAAGGGATCAAAGAGAGTTAACATTATTTATTAACAGAAACACATGAGAAAAATGGGGGCGTCGCGGGAACGAGGTGTTCACGTTTTAAGAACTCAGACCGTTTGATGAACTTACGGCACCTGATCAAATGTATCTTTTGACATTGTGAGAAGCTGGAGGAGAAATTGTAAGCTCTGTTGCAAATATATCAGCATCGTCTTTATTGGATATTGCCCTACCATAGCGTTGTAGAGTGGTAAATGTGCATTTACTTAAGAAGATCTGCAAGGGCAAGAGGAGAGTTGAAGGTGGCGTCCCCAGCATTGGTGCGTGAAAACATACTGGATTGGATTGGAGGGAGAAAGTTTATCACAATTTGAAATGTGAAAGGTTGAAAAAGTGCCGGTTAGCATGGATTTGTCATTTGGGATCACAAATTTGGTTGAGTTGCTTTGATGAAGTGATGAAGAAAATTGCGGAGTGCAGCAATTGGACTATAACTTCAATAACTTTTGCAAAGTCCCGTTTGGCAGGATTGCACAGAAAACTCGATTACATCCGAACCAGTGTGAGCCAGCCACCTGCGCACAAGAAAACACAATTGGTTTAGTGGAGGGAGTCAAACGGTAATAGTGGGAATTTGATATTAAGAATGACCGCCTGCAGCTGGTGGTGTACTGAACAGGTAGGCTCCGTTTCCAGTATTGTTTGTCATCTATGAAATATTCTGAATTATCTTCATTAATATCTTTCGGAATGCAACGAAATTGTTGGTATATTAGACAGTGAAAGATATCTACGGCGATAAACTGCGAACGCAGGACAAGTAATTGTAGTTAGAATAGTATTTTGCGAAGTGTTGTATTTTGGTTAATTGTACCAGGGCAGAAATTGCACTGGAGATTGCCCACGGCATTGAAGTAAAACAAAGTGACTGAGGATACATGCAGGTTGATGGTTGAACGTGACAATAGAGGTGGGCAGACTGGTGAAGAAGGTGTTTGTTACATTTATTCACTATTGTAGCATCTGCGCCGTCATGTCCAGCTGTACAGGTCTTTGGTGAAGCATACTCAGAGTATTCTGTGGATTTCGGATCAGCGGGCTACAGAAAAGGCCCGACGAATTTTCAAATCGTCCAGAAAAGATTCACAAATACATTTGCGGGACAGCATATTTTTAGCTGTAGGGAACATCTTGGGTTACTCTTCCCTAGAGCTCAGGAGGTTGAGTGGTGACCATATATACTTAAGGGCGTAAGTAGAGGTATGGCTACAGTCTTTTACCCAAAATAGCTGCATCGATTCAAGATGAAAGAGAGAACATTTAAATGGATCTAAGGCGAGTTTCCCAAAGCAAGGGAGCTTGGTAACTGGAAGAGAGTATGGGATGAATCTTTAGAAGTGGGTACGATTGCTAAGTGTTAGAAACATTTGGATTGGTACACAGATAGAAAAAGGTTTACTGTGGGGCCGAAGTCCTGGTGCAATGCCGTATGAAGCCATGGTTCCATCCAGATGGTGGTGTGATGTGTTCCTTCGAATGCCGTGGGTGATAGGGTGTTGTGAGAATGCTATAGGATTATTGTGTGATTTACGTAATTGGTGCTTGATAGTAGGCATGGACGTAGGATTGCGAATGTGTTCTGTGCATGTATAACTTATTCCCGAGAAGCAGAAAGCTATTCTCCAATTGTGGCCTCATGTTAAGTTCAAGTGAAGAAACTAGGACTGGAACCAATTGTCCCACTCATATGAAATTAATTTATAGGAAAAAAATAACCACCTGACTTTTGGTGCTGAGAGCAATATTCTCCTCCAGGTTAATATGAGGGAATAATAAGAATCACAGTCGAGGGTAAAACATAGTACAGATGTCTTAAGAGTTAAAAATTCACTTTACAAATTTTGGCCAGATTGTACGTAAATCATCAAATACCTGTTAATTGAGATTTATTCACTGCTAAAGTGGTGTTTAATCTGTTTGAAAGTACTGATAACTAAGAAAAACATTTCTTTAGAGTTTTAAGATTTTCAAATATTTAACTTTTGATTTCGTCTTCGAAGATTTGAGAAGTTTTGAAATTTACCAAAAAAAATCAGATGGTTAAAACGTTTTCGATTTGACAGCCCCAGTTAACTCGAAGGCTATTGGACTAATGTTCTCAAGAAATCTGTTGGACTATTTAAGAAACCCCATGAATTGTGCAATATCTGCCTATTACCATGTAATTGTGCAATATCTGCCTATTACCTTGTGGATGACTTTTTCACGTTTCTCCAGCCATCAGGAGCGTTCTCCTAGTTAAAATGTACTTACAGCATTTTGCAAAGATTGCAAATTCCATTGTACTTATTCTGTAAAGTGAAAGGTGCTTGGTTCAGTAGGGAGAATCAAAGAATGGAAACAAAATTACTCCCTTAATTTGCAACCATTCATCGGGTGATCGATCAGAAATCTTATATCTGTTTCGATCTCCGCTGACGCTGCATGTTTCCTCTACTTTTGCGCATCGGTTTTAGCTGCTGTTGTCCAGAAGTTACTGTGCTATCTAACCTGATATTCATCCCTATGGTCTTGTGTCACTTCATTCATGTCTTTGAAAAAATAGTGAGAAAACTGGGTCCAAGACCAAAGGGACTTCAGCATGCGGTCTGCTCCTTCTTCCCTTCTCTCAGCGGCAGCTATCGAAACAATTCTCCGTCAGACACAGCACGTTACCTTTAGCTCCCAGTGTTGCCATTTTAAGATAATGTCGAATATTTTCTCAAAGGACTGATAGAAGAACATTCATATCAGTAACACAAGAGTTTCTGGAGATACTGAAATCCAGAGCAAGACACACAAAATGTACTCAGCAGACCAGGCAGCAACTATGGAAATGAATGAACAGTCAACGTTTCGCACCGAGTCCCTTCATTCGGACCGGAAAGGAGAGTGGAATATGCTAGAATAAAAAGTCGGTGAGATTGAGGACAAATTAGAAGGTGATAGGTGAAGTCAGGTTGAGGGGGCTTTGTGGTGAAGGAGGAAAATCATATGTACGGTTGGGCGATGGGATGAAATAAGAAGCTGTGAGGTAAGAAATTGAAAATGCAAAGAGCTGGAGAATAAAGAATCTAATAGGAAAGGGGATTAGACTACGGGAGAAAGGGAAGGAAGTGGGACAGAATGGCGGTTTTAGGCAGCAGAGCAGAGAGGATAAGAGGACAGAGGTGAGAGCAGAAGAAAGATATGAGAGGAAAAATTACTTGATGGAGAAGCCGATGTTCATGTCGTCGGGTTGGAAGCCACCTAGACTGAATACGAGGTGTAGCTCGCCGACCCTGTGAGTAGCCTCATGAAGGCGTAAGAAGAGAACATGAAGCGAAATGTCGGAAATTGAATGGAGAGGAATAAAAATAATTGAGCACTCACAAATTCCGCTTTCTGGGATGGACTGGAGTTGCTCTGAAAAGTAGTCCCCAGTTTATTTCGAGTCTAACCAGTGTAGAGGAAGCAGCATCGGTAGCTCTGGCTGCAGTAGACGACGCTACCGGATGTGCAGGTGGAGTGTTGACCTGTAGTGGAGGTGATGAAGTTATAATTTTCAAGCTGACTTCGCCTGTCAGGCATTTTTTCCTACTGTTTGGATTTACATTTTTTGATTCGAAAAAAGCTGATGTGTTCACCCATTTTCAAATTAATTTACATAGCTATGTCAGTGTAGAACCCATCTTGGTTGTCAAATTATTTACATAAATAATTTACTTTTGTTCATAGAAAGTCCTCTTCCTTGTTTCAGTGCGCGATCTGACGTCAATATCCGACCACATTTCATTATTTTCTGCATTAAATGAAAATAAGCCGCAATCATTTCCAAATAATCGCGCATGATGTAACCGTTCACGCTTGGAAGGATGTTAACAATTGTTACGGTTATAGATTAAACTTAAAACTCTGTTTTATTTAACATTGTGATGACGCTTCTCATTGTTCTCTTTCCAGAATGCACGCGCCGTAGAATCGAAACACGGATATCGCAGAAAAAATGAGAAACATTCAGTTGCGAGGAAGAGGATTTGAAATTACTTTGTATTTAAAAAAATCCACTGTCTGTAAGCTAAACATCGAGCTTAAAAATAAAGCCAACAGTTCGCAAATCGATTTTTGAGACACATGTAAATTTTAACCACAAAGGCTTCCGTGATGTCATCAGCGGGCCCGTTAGTGTATCTCTATTCTCTGCCATTTGTCGTTTCCTGTTAACCTGAACGAGGAGTTTGTTGCAGATCTTTAGCTGAAAGAAAACATTGAATCCTGGGGTGCATCACGGAAGACGGCTCTTCCACCCGTTTCATCCATTCAGAACGAAATAATTACGTAGCCATTCTTATGCATGCCTGCAGCAGGATACCACTTCATCTAACAACTTTTTCTGTATACCTGCCGTCCTCTGTCCGAAAACCATGCCGTGCCCAGCTGTGCTTTAAATCCTTTCTCTCTCTGTTCACAGCTATGTTTTCCAGATTTGGATCCCCTGTCTTGAGAAATGGGCTATGAATCTTGTATATTAATGTCCATAAAAATTGTTTTATTTTCAAATTCCTAAAGTCATCCCTCAGTCACCTGTACTCCAGAGTAAACAGTCCATGTCTATCTAATCTCTCCGTGTCACTAAAGCCTTCTATCACAGGAAAAGTCCCAGAAAATCTCTTTTGCAATCGTTCTAACTCTACTACGTGCTATCTGTCGACCAGAAGAGCACACGACACTCCAAGACCGACCTCGCCATTGTCTACTGGCACAACATGGTTTTTCAGCTCTTGTCATAATACTGCTAAGAGGGCAAGTAGGCTAAACCCATTCTTATCTGGATCCTGCTATGTCGTCGTTAAGTGCACACTAAAATCCCTTTCTGCAGCAACGCGTCTAAGGCCCCTCCAGTATATCCTGTCATTATTCACGTTACAGAAAATCATAAGTTCACGATATTCTGAAATCCAGAGTAACAAACACAAAACGCTGGAGGAACTCAGTAGGTCAAGCGCCATCTCTGACAGGGGCACCCAACCTCTGTTAATGGTGGGGAACCATAGCATGAAAAGGTTGGAAACCACTGATATATGGATAGGTATGATACAGACAATCAACGGTTCGGTTCGAGAACATTTTTCAGTCTTTCAAGAGAATATGCCCTTGATTAGCCTGGTTTCCATTCTCAGGGAGAAGGAAACAACATTCCCTAAACTTAATTTTTAACAACAGCACGGACCAATAATTCCTCCAAGAAGGAAAATTTGCCATGGCTTGTAATAGGTGTTACGTACTCGTGACACGTGACAGTGGTACCCTTGTCACGTGACTGGGGTTGAAGCTATACTGGACTTGAGGTAATGGTCTTGTGATGGTGGAGTGATGTCCTTTTCCCGCCAGTAGAGATCATGTGACAGGTTATTCTTACAGGGTATAAAGGGAGGACCCCTCCCTGTCAGGAGGGGCAGTTCATGGCTGGATTTGCCAAGTTGACTTCATGCCACTGCGTGATTTAATGTGATGACGCAGTTTAGTGGAAAGATGAAGTTTTATCTAATGCCTAAAGTTTAAAAGGTCATTGCCAGCAGTTTCTTTACAATACTGCTAGTTGAAAATCAGTGGAGAGTGAAGATCGGAGTTCGGAAGTTAAAGATCGAGGAGAAACGATTTTCGACGGTGAAACGGGTTCGACCTTGGTTGATCCTTATTCCGAAGGATTTCGTTGACTATTCTCGTGTTAATCCCTGGGATTCCAGAAAAGATTGAGGACAGTGTGATGAAGGAAAGGTCATTGCCTTTAAGCCGTTACGTTTCGTAAATTCTTCGTGGGAAAAGTTCGACTTCGGGGACTGAAGAAAAACGACGTGAAAGAGAATTTAAATCGTCTTAAAAAGTCTCCCCCTTAAATGGACTGTGAGCATTTTGAACTTTTGACAATACCACTTTCAAGAACTGTTTCTGCAACATCGCTTTAAGAACTGTTTGAGCTGCATCGCTTTAAGGACTGTTTAAGCAGCCGCACAGCAGCTGATTTCCGGTTACGTTAGTGTTTGTTTACATTTGGGGGGTTTGTTTTCGGTGTTTAATAAACGTGTTATTTGTTATAAATCCCTTGCCTAACATATATTTATTGTTGACTGAATACGTAACATAAATATGGGGGCTGCGTCCGGATTGGATCTTTTGAGTTTAGATGCTTGTTGAATTTTGAGTCGGTGTTTTGGAAACGGGAGAATACTCGATTCTTTTGTTTGATTGGCTTGTGAGTGGTATTCGGCAAAAAATGAATATTGATGAGTTTTTGGCTTCGCCAGGCGCGGAGTTGTTAGCGAAGGTGAAGAAAACTGAGGTATCTGAGATAGCTAGTAAATTGAAACTTAAAGGTATTTTGCAGGCTACATCAAAGGCTGTAATACAGAGAAAAATCGCGTCACACTTTGTGGATTCGGGTGTTTTTGATGAATCGATTTTAGAGTCGTTTCCAATAAGTAATCTGGAGATGCAGTTGCAAATCGAACAAATGACGTTTGGAGCGTTGTAAATTGGAAGCTGATCAGAAATAGAGGGAATTTGATTATGCAATGGCTGAATTAAGGTCTGGGAATCAGTCTTCTGGTTCTAGAAAGCCGTTTGTTGCTCGTCAAGAAATTAAATTGGTCCCTCCATTCAGTGAAACAGAAGTGGAAAGATATTTCCAACATTTTGAAACTATTGCTCGGATGTCAGTGTGGCCGAGAGATAAATGGTCAGTGTTGTTACAGAGTGTAATTAAAGTCAAAGCACAACAAGTTTATACAGCTTTAACTGCTGTGCAAGCATTAGCTTATGATATTGTGAAAATGCATATCTAAAAGCATACGAACTTGTCCCAGAAGCATATCGAGAAAGATTCGGAAGTTTGAAAAAGTCTGTGGAAAAGACTTATGTGGAATTTGCCTATGATAAAGCTGTGTGTTTTGAGAGATGGGTTTCTTCTAAAAATGTAAATGGGAACTATGATACATTGAAAGAGCTGATTTTAATGGAGGAATTTAAAAGAAGCATTCCTGTTGAAGTAAGGACCTACTTAACTGAGAGGGATACTAATAAATTGCAGGACTGTGCTAGATTAGCTGATGAGTATGTTTTAATCCATAAGAATAAATTTCCTCAGGGCAGAAATTTTAAGAGGAAAATTAACATGGAGACTCAAGGTAAATCAGAAATTAAATCAGAAGTTAATGAGAAAGGTAAGGAGGAAAGAAAACCTGTGAAGGGAAGACAGTTTGGTCTTACTTGTACTATTGTAATAAGCCTGGCCATGTAATAGCTAACTGTTTCAGATTGAAAAAGAAAGAGAAGGAAGCAGTTCCAGATGCTTCAGTGCACAATACTGAAGCACCTGTAAAATTACAGGGTTTGATAAACACAAATGAGGTTTTGTTAGAGTTTGACCAAGTTAGAAAGGGATATGATCATTTTATAACTGAAGGGTTTGTATCCTTGAAAGAAGAATCTACTCTGGTGCCAATAAAACTCCTTAGGGATACTGGAGCTTCTCAATCACTGATGTTAAACAGTGTGTTGAAGTTTAATGAAGAGTCTGATATTGGTGAGGTAAATTACATAAGAGGTGTTGGGAGTGATTTTATACCTGTACATTTACATAAAGTAAATTTAAAATCACGGTTAGTTACAGGATTTGTTAAAGTAGGATTACAGCATAGCTTACCTGTGAAGGGTATTTCTTTATTGTTAGGTGGACAAGTTTTTCCTGAAGTGCATTTGACAATGGAGTCTAAGGAACCAGAGATGAATTCTAACACAGATTCTTCCTGTGTTGTGACTAGAGCTATGGCTAAAAAGATTGCTGCGCAGAATGAGGTTGTTACTCAGGACTGTTCAACTCAGGATTAGAGTTTTCAGGATGTGTCAGAGACTTTCTTACCTTCGTTGTTTGAACAAGATTCTTGGAGTAAGTCTGACTATGAAGATTTATCTCTGTCTCGGAAGGAGATGATAGTAGAGCAGAATAGAGACCCTGAGATTATAAAATTAAGAGAACAAGCTTTACTAGGTAGTAAGACTGAGAAGCTGCCAGTGGGATACTACTTGGAAAAAGGAGTGTTGATGAGGAAGTGGAGGTCACCTACATTCCTGCAAGTGAGGAATGGAATGTTGTTTACCAGGTAGTTGTCCCGAAAGTTTATCGAAATGAGACTTTGACTATAGCTCATAGTATGCCTTTAGGTGGACATCAAGGGGTAAGGAAAACTGTGGACAAGATTTTAAAACATTTTTATTGGCCTGGTTTAAGAAAAGATGTGGCGATGTTTTGTAAAACATGCCATACTTGTCAAATTGTGGGTAAACCAAATCAAGTTACACCAGTAGCTCCATTACAACATATTCCCATATTCCAGCATTTGGTGAACCGTTTTCTAAAGTTATTGTAGATTGTGTTGGTCCATTACCAAAGACAAAAACTGGTTATCAGTATTTGTTGACTATCATGTGTACTTCGTCTAGGTTTCCAGAGGCAGTACAACTTAGGAATATAAAAGCTAAATCTGTGACAAAGTCTCTTATAAGATTCTTTACTTATTTTGGATTACCTAAGGAAATTCAAACTGATCAAGGCAGTAATTTTATGTCTGGATTGTTTCAACAGATAGTTTATAAATTGGGAGCTAAGCAAATCACTTCGTCTGCATACCATCCAGAATCGCAAGGTGCCTTGGAGAGGTTTCATTCTACCCTCAAGAATATGATTAGGACATATTGTGTGGAAAATGAACGTGACTGGGAAGAGGGTATAAACTTACTTTTATTTGCAGTAAGGGAATCGGTACAGGAATCTTTAGGTTTCAGTCCATTTGAACTTGTGTTTGGGCACAGAGTTAGAGGACCTTTAGCTTCATTGAAAGAACAGTGGATTAGTTGGACTATGTTTTGAAAATTAAGGACAGGTTACATAAAGCTTGTAGCTTAGCCAAGGAAAATTTGAAGTTGGCTCAGGAGAAAATGAAACCTTGGTATGATAAAGAAGCTGGGATGAGGATGTTTAAGCCTGGAGATAAGGTGTTGGTTCTTTTCCCAGTGCAGACAAATCCTTTACAAGCTGGATTTCATGGTCCTTATGAAATTGTGTCTAAAATCAATTATGTGGATTACATAATAAAAACTCCAGATCGTAGAAGGTCAACACAACTTTGCCATATAAATATGATAAAACCATATTTTGGGAAACAATCTGATACTGTGACTGTTGTGGTTAGTGAGAATGAGTTTGATTTAACTAGGAACATGATAGATGATTCATCTGACTTTCATTCTAAATCCAACATTGTTTCTGTTAGGTTACCAAATTCAACCATTCTGGAAAATATCGATGAGAAATTAGCACATTTACAGCTAGAGCAGAAACAACAGATGAAGGAATTATTTGTTAAATATAAGGATTTTGTTTCCAGATGTTCCGAGATGGACTACTGTAGCTTCACATGATGTAGACGTTGGAGATGCCAAACCTATTAAACAACACCATTATAGGATGAACATAGAAAAATGTGAACTTGCTGAGAACGAAATTAAATATATGTTAGCGAATAATATTATTAGTCATTCTAACTCGAATTGGAGTTCGCCATGTGTTATGGTGCCAAAACCAGATGGTAGTATTAGGTTTTGTACGGACTATAGGAAGGTGAATGCTGTAACGAAAACAGATGCATATCCAATTCCTAGAGTAGATGAATGTGTAGATAAAGTTGGAAAAGCAAAGTACCTTACAAAGATTGATTTATTGAAAGGGTATTGGTGTGTTCCATTAACGTACGGAGGTAGAGAGATTTCTGCGTTTGTAACTCTATCTGGGTTATATGAATATAATGTTCTTCCATTTGGGATGAAGAATGCCCCAGGTACTTTCCAGAGGATGATTAACTCTGTGATTCAGGGATTGAAAGATACTGATGCTTATATTGATAATTTAGTGACAGGAAATGAAACTTGGGAAGTACACATTATTGCGGTGGAGAAATTGTTTGGAAGGCTTTCAAAAGCTAAATTAACTATTAATTTAGATAAGAGTGAATTTGGACATGCCACTGTGACTTACCTTGGTTATGTTGTGGGTCAAGGTAAGGTTGCTCCTGTTCAGGCAAAAGTTCGGGCAATTTTAGAGATTCCCACTCCAACGGGGAAAAAAACTCTCAGAAGATTCTTGGGAATGGTAGGATATTATCGAAAATTTTGTAAGAATTTTGCAAATGTTGTCCTTCAATTAACTAACCTTTTGTAGAAAAATGTGAAGTTTGTGTGGACAGTGCCTTGTCAAGAAGCATTTGAAAAATTGAAAACAATGATATGTCAACAACCTGTGCTTAAGGCACCTGACTTTGAAAAACCTTTTTCATTAGCTGTTGATGCTAGTGATGACGCTGCAGGAGCAGTATTAATGCAAAGGAATGAGGGTGATGAGGTTGAACATCCAGTAGCTTACTTTTCTAAGAAATTTAATAAGCATCAAAGAAACTATTCGACAATAGAGAAATAATTGTAATCTCTTGTTTTAGCTTTGGAATGTTCTGAGGTATATGTTGGTACAACTCAAAAACCACTTATTGTTTACACTGATCATAATCCGTTAGTGTTTCTGAGTAAGATGAAAAATAAAAACAGAAGATTATTAAATTGTAGATTGATGTTACAAGAGTACAATATTGTGATAACTTGTATGAAAGGTAAAGATAATGTGGTTGCTGATTGTCTATCTCGATGTTGAATGTACAATGTAATTTTTTTTATTGAGTGTTTTTTTCAATTGTAACACTCCTACTGTATTGTGAGTTGTAAGATGTTATATGATGGTATTGTATATTGTGTATGTTATAAAATTTAGACATTTGTTTTTCTTGTAAGTAATTGTTAAAATTTTTGTTATTGTCAGACCAAAAATGTTTTTTTTTGGAGGGAGGTGTTACGTACTCGTGACACGTGACAGTGGTACCCTTGTCACGTGACTGGGGTTGAATCTATACTGGACTTGAGGTAATGGTCTTGTGATGGTGCAGTGATGTCATTTTCCCGCCAGTAGAGATAATGTGACAGTTTTTTTTTACAGGGTATGAAAGGAGGACCCCTCCCTGTGAGGAGTGGCGGTTCGTGGCTGGATTTGCCATGTTGACTTCATGCCACTGCGTGATTTAATGTGATGACGCAGTTTAGTTGAAAGATGAAGTTTTATCTAATGCCTAAAGAAGAAAAGGTCATTGCCAGCAGTTTCTTTACAATACTGCTGGTTGAGAATCAGTGGAGAGTGAAGATCGCAGTTCGGGAGTTAAAGATCGAGGAGAAACCATTTTCGACGGTGAAACGGGTTCGACCCTGTTTGATCCTTGTTCGGAAGGATTTCGTTGACTATTCTCGTGTTAATCCCTGGGATTCCAGAAAAGATTGAGGACAGTGTGATAAAGGAAAGGTCAGCGCCTTTAACCCGTTACGTTTCGTAAATTCTTCGTGGGAAAAGTTCGACTTCGGGGACTGAAGAAAAACGACGTGAAAGAGAATTTAAATCGTCTTAAAAAGTCTCCCCCTTAAATGGACTGTGAGCATTTTGAACTTTTGGCAATACTACTTTAAAGAACTGTTTCTGTAACATCTCTTTAAGGACTGTTTAAGCTGCCGCACAGCAGCTGATTTCCGGTTACGTTAGTGTTTGTTTACTTTTCGGGGGTTTGTTTTCAGGGTTTAAAAACGTGTTAATTGTTATAAAAACCATTGCCTAACACATATATTTATTATTGCCTGAATAAGTAACATAGGATTATGTACGGACTGACGGCTTATTAGCCGACTTCCATTCTGAGATTATTGTTAGAAATTCTAACAGCGTTGTAACTTTAAACACTGACAATGTAAATACGTTGAAGCTCTAAAATGATAGGCAGCAATGGATATGGTACTGTTGTTATTTAAAAAAATAAAACACATACGTTTTATATACACCCAACTACTGCACAGAGTCTTGACATCTTCAGAAGTTTTCTGATGACTGTGCCATATTTGGATGCATCAGCAAGGGAGATGAGGGGGAGTATAGGGCTATGATGGGAAACTTCGTCACATGGTGTGAACAGAATCATCTGCAGCTTAATGTGAAAAAGACTAAGGAGCTGTTGGAGGACCTGAGGAGTACTAAGGAATCAGTGACCTCGCTTTACATCCAAGAGGTCCGTGTAGACATGATGGACGATTACAAATACCTGGGGATTCGAATTGACAATAAGCTGGACTGGTCAAAGAATACAGAGTCTGTCTAGAAGAAGGGTCAGAGACGTCTATACTTCCTGATGAGACTGAGGTCCTTTAACATCTGTCGGACGATGCAGAGGATGTTCTTCGAGTCTATGGTGGCCAGTACTATCATGTTTGTTGTTGTGTACTGGGGCAGCAGTCTAAGGGTAGTTGACACCAACGGAAATAACAATCTCATTTGTAAGGCCAGTGATGTTGTGGGGGTGGAACTGCGCTCTCTGACGGTGGTGTCTGAAAAGAGGATGCTTTCCAAGTTGCATACCATCTTCTACGATGTCTACCATCCATTCCATAATGTACTGGTTAGGCACCGGAGTACGTTCAGCCAGAAACTCATTCCACCGAAATGCAACAATGAGCGTCATAGGAAATTATCCCTGCCTGTGGCCATCAAATTTACAACTCCTCCCTCGGAGGGTCGGACGCCCGCAGCCAATAGGCTGGTCCAGGACTTATTTCCACTTGGAATAATATACTTAGTATTAGTCATTTATTTATTTATTTATTTATTTATTTGTTTATTTATCTATCTATCTATCTATCTATCTATTTATTTATTTATTTATCTATCTATCTATCTATCTATCTATCTATCTATCTATCTATCTATCTATCTATCTATCTATCCATCTATCTATCTATTTATTTATTTATTTATTTATTTATTTATTTATTCTTTTATTCATTTATTTATTTATTTATTTATTTATTTATCTATTTATCTATTTATCTATCTATCTATCTAACTATCTATCTATCTATCTATCTATCTATCTATTTATTTATTTATTTATTCGTTTATTTGTTTGTTCATTCATTCATTCATCCATCCGTCCATTTATTTATTTATTTATCTATCTATCTATCTATTTATTTATTTAATTATTTACATTGCTATATTTCTACACTATTCCTAGGTGGTGCGACTGTAACGAAAATCATTTCCCTCGGGATCAATAAAGTATGTCTGTCTGTCTTTCTGTCTGACAATTAAATACAGGTGTACAAAGTACTGTGTATGTTAATCAAAATGGTTTCGTTGTTTTGTTAAGAGTAGGAATGCTTCTTTGTATGATAAGTGCTTTCTCTCGCAGTTGTTTAGCTTTAGACTTGCTGATATCGGGATTGTATTCATTTGTTGACCAATGGGGAATGTTAATTTGTCTTGCGGGTCTGGCAGCGGGGGTTTCGCGGTCTTTTCAGTGGAGTCGAGAAGAAGACGCCAAGGAAGGTGGACGTGCGTTGCCCTGCTCGCTCGACCACCCGGGTTGTACCAGGTGCGAGGACGTGGAGGTCGGAGGAAAGTGACGGGGGGTCGAATGGCTCGATCGATGAGTTCCAACAATGTGCACTAAACTGACAGAACTTTGATAAGTTGGCGCCTTTTACTTTATTTTCTTTTCCTTCATGTATATTGTATTGCATAGTACTCTTTTAGTCTTAGTAAAATTTTTAAAGTGTATTCCGTAACGGTATCTGGTGTGGGTTTGATACGTTGTGTGTGCGCGCGGCATAACCTTGATTCTCACAACACCTGCGTGTACGGGAGGAGGGGTTGGTGAGTGGCTGGATCTCCTTTTCCCCTAGACGTATACCAGCCTGTTGGTTAAGTGTTACATTGATGGGGTGCTCGTCCGGGATTGGATTTTCAGTGGCTGTGGAATCGCGCAGGCAGCAGTGCGGAGATGGACAGAGATAGGATTGTTAGCTGGTGCGAGTTGGAAGATGTACCGGTGCAGTATGCCTGTGTAGTGAGCGGAGTGGATTTTCGAGTTTCGGGAGATGCGTTAGTGCGGGGGTTAAGTTTGCTAAAAGGTATTGGGCAGGTAGAATTGGTAGCTAGACGGTGTGGTAAAGAGGTAGAGCCTAGCCGGGTGTTGGTTCGTACGAGTGATGACGTTTTGACGTTGGAACTCCCAGCGACGGTCAGTGTTCCGGGAGACGCAGGGCCGTAGGGGCTCCACACCCTCTCCGAGGATGAGGATAAAGAGACACCGGAGGAGGAGCTAGAAATAGAAGTGGCCCCCAGAGAGGTGCCCGTCACTAGTAAAGTTTGGTCGGAGGAGGGAGGCGTGACTAGACCCCGCCCCTTCAGGGAGAGTGGAGGCCTCGGATCTGGCAGCCGCACTTAACTTCCTGGTGGGAGTGGCCGAGAGGCCATGGCTGAAACTGGGGGTGTTCTCAGGAGCCAAGCCTACTCCGGACGGGGTGGGGTGGACTATGAGACCTGTATCGAGCATAGGTCTTTGATGTTAGAGGAGTGGCCATAATCGGAAATGGAGAAGAGGCAGCGATTGTTGGGAAGCTTGAGGGGTTCGTCAGCGAAACAGTTCGGGAGTTGAAAGTTGAAAGGCCTCAGGCTTCAGTGGAGGAACGCATAGAAGTGTTGGAGGGAGCGTTTTGGTTGTCAGGGGAACCCTGGCTGCTTTTAGCAGAGTTCCAAAGCCTGGAACAACGGAAAGGGGAAAAGCTCTCCGAGGACATATTTCGGATGGAAGGGATGCTTACGGGGTTGCGGCGCCGGTGGGTAGTGAAGGCGCCTGACGTGGCTAGCGTGAGGATGAGTCAGATATTCACTGGTTCTCTGGAGGAGGACACGGTGGCGTGGACTATCCGACAGGTTTATAGAAAGGGTCCCCCTCCATCATTCGGACAAATGATTAGAGAGGTGCGGGAGGAAGAGAGAACGTTGGGGTGGAAAAGGGGCTCGGGCCACCGAGAGCGATCCTCAGCGATACAGGAAATGGTGGCTGGGTGCAAGACTGAAAAACCCCAGGGGAGTACGGACGCCCCTCTGAAGGGGAAGAACAGGGATGGTACCCACTCCCGGGGGCGGCCCGTGCAGTAGGTCGTGAGCGGGAAGGAGCGGCGGGCAGCGTGTGCTTTAACTGTGGGAAAGAGGGGCATTTCAGGGGGGACTGTGGGTGGCCGAGGGTGTGATATAGCTTTGGAGAGAAGGGACACTTTCGGTGGGTTTGTGAGAGACAAGGTGTCGGGAAACTTAGGAGTGGCTCAGTGAGGGAACAGACTCGAGCCAATTGGAGGAACACCTTCCCAGAGATCAGCAGGGGGACCACTTGATGCCCACGCCTTTATTCCGGATGGGCTGCTAGGACCCAGTGCCAGTGTGTGTCTACGGATAGAGGAAGTTTACGCAAAAGCTGTTCTTGATACGGGATCGCAGGTGATCCTACTGTACCGGTCGTTCTAAACCAATATCGAAAGCATCTGCCCGTAACCGGAGTTGACGCTCTGCAGATTTGGGGTGTGAGCGAGGTGATTACCCGTACGATGGGTCCGTATCGGTGAGATTGGAGTTCTCGGAGGGTGATGTGGGAGTGTCCGAAGCCATTGAGACGTTGGTGTTGGTGTGTCGTGACCAGGTGGAAACCGGTGGTGCTGCCCTCCTGCTGGGGACTAACTGCCCCGTTGTGCGACGGCTCCTGGGAGTTTGTAAGGAGAAAGAGGGGGGGGGGACACTTTCTGGAGACCCTCTCGGTGCATCCAGTGTTTCAATCGGTATTCGAAGAAGGGGTTGACCCCCAAGCGCTGAAGCCGGAGTGTAAAGGAAGGATGGTATGGTGTACGCAGGCGCCGCTCAAGGTTAACCGACCAGGGGAGGTAGCACTCCTGATGGGGACGCCCAGATTCCCTGAAGTGCCAACGGACGAAGCACTGTTAGTAGAAGCCAGGGCCGATCTTGAAGGGGAAAAACGATTTCCGGCGGGGGCGCTGGTGAGTCCGAAGTGCAGAGACCAGAGGTGCTACATGCGAGGCGTGTAGCCGTAAGTGTCAGGCACACTACGGCAAGAGACATCACGTTTAAAAGGGGAATGCCGCTGGCACATCTGTTTCCGGTGACGATAAAGTCTAGCGCCCCAGTGAGGACCCCTAACGGGGAGGGTTTGGAGAATCGAAGGGAGCTGACCGCTGAAACCTTTAACTTCGGGGATTCTCCTGTGTCGCCGGAGTGGAAACGCAGGCTAGTGGAGAAGAAGCTGAAGATAGAAGCTTTTTTTTTTGTTCTCGGGGCGATTTTGATGTGGGCTACTCCAAAAGCACTCGCCACACCATCCAGGTGACGGAGGACAACCCGTTCCGAGAGAGATCCCGGCGGTTGGCCCCGGCAGATGTTGAAGATGTCCGGCAGCACTTGTGCAAGTTGAAGGAAGCTGGAACCATAGCTGAATCCCGAAGTCCCTATGCGTCCCCAATAGTGGTGGCATGGAAGAAGAATGGGAGGTTGCGCATGTGCGTTGACTATATGACTTTGAATCAGCGAACTGACCCTGATCGATTTACCGTCCGGAGGTTCGAGGACGCGTTGGCCTGCCTGAGTGGAGCGAAGTGTTTCAGTGTGCTGGTCTTAAGAAGTGGATATTACCATATCCCGATTACCGCCGATTTGTGAAAGGTTACGCTAAAATGTGTGACCCGTTGACTCAGCTGTTGTGTAGCTATCCGCCAGTGGGGAAGAAAACGAAGGGGGACCGGAGGAAAGATGCTGGAGGATACTGGAAACCGGTGTAATCTTTCGGCTCGAGATGGGATGATCGATGTCAAGAGGCGTTCCGATCTTTGAAAAGGGCGCTGACCCAGGCCCCGGTGTTGGCTTTTGTTGATCCCCAAAAGTCATATGTGCTGCACAACGATGCCAGCCGAGAGGGTCTTGGGGCTGTTCTGAACCAGGAATATGGTAAATCATTGAGACCGGTAGCAATTTTTAGCCGAAGCTTGTCACCCTCTAGAGAAACTATCCGTCTCACAAGTTGGAGTTCCTGGAAATGAAGTGGGCGGTGGTGGACAAGTTGAGCGATTACCTGTAAGGAGCCAAGTTTGAGGTGAGAATGGATAACAATCCTCTCACTTATATTCTGACTTCTGCTAAACTGAATGCTACAGGGCATCAGTGGCTTGCGGCCTTGTCGGTACATGATTTCAGCCTGAAGTACCGCCCAGGAAGCAGGAATGTCGATGCGAATGCATTGTCACGCCGGGAGCCGGGGGAACGGGAGAAGGACGAGGAGTGGGAGAGTGTCCATGCCCCTGGAGTGAAGGCTATGTGTCAGTTTGCTATCACCGTGAAGGCCGAGGGAAGAGGAATGCTGGAGCGAGCCGTGGACAACTTGAGGGTTGTTGACGACGCCATACCCCTAGCGGTTGTTGACGACGCCATACCCCTAGCTTACTGTGACCTGACTGTACTGCAGACTAAATAGTTGTCGGAATTGAGTCCGGGGGAAGTGGCAGCTGCTCAGGAAAATGACCCGGGTCTTGGCACTGTGTGGAGAGCAGTACAGAAGGGGGATGTGCCGTTGGCCGATATTCGAAACACCCGTCCGTGCCTTTGTTATTGAAGGAGTGACCTCGGTTAAAATTAAAGAACCAAGTCTTGTACCGGGTCACGGCGCCTCCGGACCAACCCCGCCGTTGGCAACTGGTCATGCCGGAGAAGTATCGGCAGACTGTACTCCAGGCCTTGCATGATGATTGGGGGCGGAAAAGACCTATGGATTACTCAAAGACCGGTTCTACTGGCTCTGGATGAGGGGGGCTGTTGAGGAATACTGTAGGAAATGCAGCCGTTGCATCCAGAGGAAGATCCTGCCAGCGTCGGTGGCTCCACTGTCGCACTTGCAGAGTGCGGGACATCTGTACCTGGCGTGTATGGATTTTCTGTCGATTGAGCCTGACACCAGCAACACCGCGAATGCCTTAGTTATCACCGATCATTACACTCGCTATGCTCAGGCATTTCCCACTAAAGATTAAAAGGCGATGACGGTGGCGAAGGTGTTATGGGAGAAGTATTTTGTTCATTATGGCCTTCCCAGACGGATCCATAGTGACCAGGGGCGGGACTTTGAGAGGCGGCTTATCCATAAATTACTGACTATACTTGGTGTTGAGAAATCCAGGACTACCCCTTATCACCCACAGAGTGATCCTCAGCCTGAGAGGTTCAACAGGACCCTGTTCGATATGCTCGGCACGCTGCAGATTGGGCAGAAAAATAAGTGGAGTCGTCGTATTGGACAATTAGTTCACTGTTACAATTGTATTCGCAATGATGCTACAGGGCACTCGCCCTAATGTCCGGGCGGGAAGCGAGGTTGCCGATTGACTTGTGTTTTGTGGCTGAAGTTGGTGAATTACCGGGGAAGCCCTATCTAAAGTATGTGTCCGATATGAGGATGGAGTTGCAGAGGGCGAATGAGTTGGCCGAGGCGGCGGCTACCAAACAAAATCAGAGGAATAAGAGGAGATATGATCAAAAAGTGAAGTTTGCTCAATTATTGCCTAGAGACCGGGTCCTTTTACGGAATTTGGGACTTCCCGGTAAGCAGAAGTTGGCAAATCGATGGGCGGTCACCGCCTATGTAATACACAGCCAGATGCCGAACCTACCAGTTTACCGGGTGAAACCTGCGGATGGGAATGGGCCTGTCAAGGTACTCCATCGGAATCACCCGCTGCCCCTGGGCCAAGCGGTGCAAGTGGACAAGGAGCCAGAGTGGGAGGTTGCGCCTAATACAAGGACTCTGCGAGGGCGCAGAACGAGGAAGGAGGCCGGGACGTGTCCTTAACCTGGGAATGGATACCGATTGGGAACATGACGACTCAGATGAGTGGCCCCTGTTCCCATTCGCTGGCGCTCCAGTACCAGAAGAGGAGGCTCCTGGCCCTTCCCTTACTGAGTTGCGCAAGAGGAGGGAAGGTGTTGATGGTCAGATGGAAAGGCAGCCAGCATTGGGGGGAGGGAGGGTGGAACCCGAACGTGAGCCAGAGGGTTCGCAGGTGAAGAGGGAGTCCAGTGAGGAGGAGGATGAGGGTCCGACAGGAGTGACCCCGCGGGGTCTGAGGCGGTAGCGTCGGCAGAATGGTTACGGAGATCTCAGAGAAGTAGGAGCCCCCCGGAGCAGTTGACATATGTGGTGCCAGGAGAACCGAGTGTGTTTTGTACAGCTCTGGGTAGTTATGTCGCTGCTTTCTGCACCTGGGTTGCATTTTGTGTGTTGCCAGAAGCATTGAGGAACTCTGGTAATGTCATGAGGCCATGACATTTGCTGGTGGGGAGAGAATGTACAAGATACTGTGTATGTTAATCAAAATGGCTTCTTTGTTTTGTTAAGAGTAGGAATGCTTCTTTGTATGATTGCTTTCTATCGCAGTTGTTTAGCTAGAGACTTGCTGATACCGGGATTGTATTCATTTGTTGACGAATAGGGAATGTCATTTTGTCTTGTGAGGCTGGGAGCTTGGGGGTTTCGTGGTCTTTTCAGGGGAGTCAGGAAGAAGACGCCGAGGAAGGTGGACGTGCGCTGCACTGTTCGGTCGACCATCAGTGTTGCCCCAGGTGCGAGGACGTGGAGGTGGGAGGAAAGCGACGAGGGGTCGAATGGTTTGATGGTTGACCTCCAACGACGTGCACTAAACTGACTGAACTTTGATAATTTGGCGCCGTTCACTTTATTTTCTTTTCCTTCATACATATTGTATTGCATAGTGCTCTTTTAGTTTTAGTATAATCTTTAAAGTGTATTCCGTAGCGGTATCTGGTGTGAGTTTGATATGTTGTGTGTGCGCGCGGCATAAACCTGATTCTCACAGGACCTGCGAATACGGGAGGAGGGGTTGGTGAGTGTCTGGGTCTCCTTTTCTCCTAGACGTATACCAGTCTGCTGGGTAAGTGTTAAATTGATGGCGTGCTCGTCCGGGATTGGATTTTCAGGGGCTGTGGAATCGCGCACGGAGCAGTGCGGAAATGGACAGAGACAAGATTGTTAGCTGGTGCGAGTTGGAAGATGTACCGGTGCAGTATGTCTGTGTAGTGAGCGGAGTGGATTTTCGAGTTTCGGGAGATGCGTTAGTGCGGGGGTTAAGTTTGCTAAAAGGTATGGGGCAGGTAGAATTGATAGCTAGACGGTGTGGTAAAGAGGTAGAGTCTAGCCGGGTGTTGGTTCGTACGAGTGATGACGTTTTGACGTTGGAACTGCCAGCGACGGTCAGAGACGCAGTGCCGTGGGGGCTCCACACCCGCTCCGAGGATGATGATAATGAAACACCGGAGGAGGAGCTAGAAATAGAAGTGGCCCCCAGAGAGGTGCCCGTCACTAGTAAAGGGAGGTCGGAGTAGGGAGGCGTGACTAGGCCCCGCCCCTCAGGGAGGGTGGAGGCGTCGGATCTGGCAGCCGCACTTAACTACCTGGTGGGAGTGACCGAGAGGCCACGGCTGAAACTGGGGGTGTTCTCAGGAGCCAAGACAACTCCGGACGGGAGGGGGGGGGGGGGGTGGACTATGAGACCTGGATCGAGCATACGTCTTTGATGTTAGAGGAGTTGCCAGGATCGGAAGAGGAGAAGAGGCAGCGATTGTTGGGAAGTTTGAGGGGTTCGTCAGCGAAAACAGTCCGGGAGTTGAAAGGTGAAAAGCCTGAGGCTTCAGTGGAGGAACGCATAGAAGTTTTGGAGGGAGCGTTTGTGTCGTCAGGGGAACCCTGGCTGCTTTTTGCAGAGTTCCAACTCCTGGAACAACGGAGAGGGGAAAAACTCTCCGAGTACATATTTCGGATGGAGGGAATGCATACGGGGTTGCGGCGCCGGTGGGTAGTGAAGGCGCCTGACGTGGCTAGCGTGAGGATGAGTCAGATTTTCAGTGGTTCTCTGGAAGTGGACACGGTGGCTTGGACTATCCGGCAGGCTTATAGAAAGGGTCCCCCACCGTCATTCGGACAACTGATTAGAGAGGTGCGGGAGGAAGAGAGAGCGGTGGGGTGGAAAAGGGGCTCGGGCCACCGAAAGCGATCCTCAGTGATACAGGAAATGGTGGTTGGGTGGAGGACTGAAAACCCCCAGGGGAGTAGGGACGCCCCTCTGAACGGGAAGAACAGGGATGGCACCCACTCCCGGCGGCGGCACGTGCAGTAGGTCGTGAGCGAGAAGGGGCGGCGGGCAGCTTGTGCTTTAACTTTGGGAAAGAGGGGCATTTCAGGCGGGACAGTGGGCGGCCGAGGGTGTGTTATAGTTGTGGAGAGGAGAGACACTTTCGGTGGGATTGTGAGAGACAAGGTGTCGGGAAACTTGGGAGTGGCTCAGTGAGGGAACGGACTGGAGCCAATTGGAGGAACACATTCCCAGAGATTAGCCAGGGGACCACTTGATGCCTACGCCTTTATTCCGGATGGGCTGCTAGGACCCTGTGCCAGTATGTGTCTACGGATAGTGGGAGTTTACGCAAAAGCTCTTCTTGATACGGGATCGCAGGTGATCCTATTGTACCGGTCGTTCTAAACCAATATCGAAAGCATTTGCCCGTAACCGGATTTGACGCTCTGCAGATTTGGGGTGTGAGCTAGTGTGATTACCCGTACGATGGGTACGTATCGGTGAGATTGGAGTTCTCGGAGGGTGATGTGGGAGTGTCCGAAGCCATTGAGACGTTGGTGTTGGTGTATCCTGACCAGGTGGAAACCGGACGTGCTGCCCTCCTGCTGGGGTCTAACTGCCCCGTTGTGCGACGGCTCCTGGGAGTTTGTAAGTAGAAAGAGTGGGGGGACACTTTCTGGAGACCCTCTCAGTGCATCCAGTGTTTCAAGCGGTATTCGAGGAAGGGGTTGACCCCCAAGGGTTGGAGCCGGAGTGTAAACGAAGGATGGTATGGTGTACGCAGGCGAGGCTCAAGGTTAACCGACCAGGGGAGGAAGCACTCGTGATGGGGAACCCCAGATTCCCCGACGTGCCAACGGGCGAAGCACTGTTAGTAGACGCCCGGGACGATCTTGAAGGGGAAACACGATTTCAGGCGTGGGCGCTGGTGAGACCGAAGTGCACAGACCAGAGGTGCTACATGCGAGGCGTGTAGCCGTAAGTGTCAGGAACACTACGGCAAGAGACATCACGTTTAAAAGGGGAATGCCGCTGGCACATCTGTTTCCGGTGACGATAAAGTCTAGCGCCCCAGTGAGGACCCCTAACGGGGAGGGTTTGGAGCATCGAAGGGAGCAGACCGCTGAAGCCTTTAACTTCGGGGATTCATCTGTGTCGCCGGAGTGGAAACGCAGGCTAGTGGAGAAGAAGCTGAAGATAGAAGATGTTTTTTTTTCTCCGGGCGAGTTTGATGTAGGCTACTCCAAAAGCACTCGCCACACCATCCTGGTGACGGAAGACAAACCGTTCCGAGAGAGATCCCGGTGGTTGGCCCCGGCACATGTTGAAGATGTGCGGCAGCACTTGTGCAAGTTGAAGGAAGCTGGAATCATAGCTGAGTCCCGAAGTCCCTATGCGTCCCCAATAGTGGTGGCACGGAAGAAGAATGGGAGGCTGCGCATTTGCGTTGACTATAAGACTTTGAATCAGCGAACTGATCCTGATCAATATACCGTCCGGAGGGTCGAGGACTCGTTGGCCTGCCTGAGCGGAGCGAAGTGGTTCAGTATGCTGGACTTAAGAAGTGAATATTACCAGATCCCGATTACTGCCGATTTGTGAAAGGATACGCTAAAATGTGTGACCCGTTGACTCAGCTGTTGTGTAGCTATCCCCCAGTGGGGAAGAAAACGAAGGGGGACCGGAGGAAAGATGCTGGAGGATACTGGAAACCGGTGGAAACTATCGGCTCGAGATGGGATGATCGATGTCAAGAGGAGCTCCGATCTTTGAAAAGGGCGCTGACACAGGCCCCGGTGTTGGCTTTTGTTCATCCCCAAAAGCCATAAGTGCTGCACACCGATGCCAGCCGAGAGGATCTCGCAGCTGTTCTGTACCAGGAACATGGCAAAGCATTGAGACCGGTTGCCTTTGTCAGCCGAAGCTTGTCGCCCTCTGAGAGAAACTACCCGTCTCACAAGTTGGAGTTCCTGGCACTGAAGTGGGCGGTGGTGGACAAGTTGAGCGATTACCTGTAAGGAGCCAAGTTTGAGGTGAGAACGGATAACAATCCTCTCACTTGTATTCTGACTTCGGCTGAACTGAATGCTACAGGGCATCAGTGGCTTGCGGCCTTGTCGGTATATGATTTCAGCCTGAAGTACCGCCCAGGAAGCAGGAATGTCGATGCGGATGCGTTGTCACGTCGGGAGCCGGGGGAACGGGAGAAGGACGAGGAGTGGGAGAGTGTCCATGTCCCTGGAGTGAAGGCTATGTGTCAGTTTGCTATCACTGTGAAGGCCGAGGGAAGAGGAATGCTGGAGCGAGCCGTGGACAACTTGAGGTTTGTTGACGACGCCATACCCCTAGCTTACTGTGATCTGACTGCACTGCAGACTAAACAGTTGCCGGAATTGAGTCCGGGGGAAGTGGCAGCTGCTCAGCAAAATGACCCGGGTCTTGGCACTGTGTGGAGAGCAGTAGAGAAGTGGGATGTGGCGTTGGCTGAAAGGCGAACCACCCATTCGTGCAACTGTTGTTGAAGGAGTGACCTCGGTTAAAATTAATGAACCAAGTCATTTACCGGGTCATGGCGCCTCCGGACCAACCCCGCCGTTGGCAACTGGTCATGCCGGAGAAGTATCGGCAGACTGTACTCCTGGCCTTGCATGATGATTGGGGGTGGAAAAGACCTATGGATTACTCAAAGGGCGGTTCTACTGGCCCTGGATGAGGGGGGCTGTTGAAGAATACTGTAGGAAATGCAGCTGTTGCATCCGGAGGAAGACCTTGCCAGCGTCGGTGGCTCCACTGTCGCACTTGCAGAGTGCGGGACATCTGTACCTGGCGTGTATGGATTTTCTGTCGATTGAACCTGACACCAGTAACACCGCGAATATCTTAATTATCACCGATCATTACACTCGCTATGCTCATGCATTTCCCTCTAAGGATCAAAAGGCGACGACGGTGGCGAAGGTGTTACGGGAGAAGTATTTTGTTCATTATGGCCTTCCCTGACGGATACATAGTGATCAGGGGCGGGACTTTAAGAGCCGGCTTATCCATCAATTACTAACTATGCTTTGTGTTGATAAATCCAGAACTACCCCTCATCACCCACAGGGTGATCCTCATCCTGAGAGATTCAACAGGACCCTGTTGGATATGCTCGGGACGCTGGAGATTGGGCAGAAAAATAAGTGGAGTCGTCATTTTGGACAATTAGTTCACTGTTACAATTGTAATCGCAATGATGCTACAGAGTACTCGCCCTGATGTGCGGGCGGGAAGCCTGGTTGCCCATTGACTTGTGTTTTGGGGCTGAAGTTGGTGTATTACCAGGGAAGCCCTATCTAAAGTATATGTCCGATATGAGGAGGGAGTGGCAGAGGGCGAATGAGTTGGCCGAGGCGGCGGCTACCAAACAAATCAGAGGAATAAGAGGAGATATGATCAAAAAGTGAATTTTGCTCAATTATTGCCGGGAGACCGGGTCTTTTTAAGGAATTTGGGACTTCCCGGTAAGCAGAAGTTGGCAAATCGATGGGCGGCCACCGCCAATGTAATACACAGCCAGATGCCGAACTTACCAGTTTACCGGGTGACACCTGTGGATGGGAATGGGCCTGTCAAGGTACTCCATCGGAATCACCCGCTGCCCCTGGGCCAAGCGGTACAAGTGGACAAAGAGCCAGAGTGGGAAGTTGCACCTAGTACAAGGACTCTGCGAGGAATGAGGCCGGGACGTGTCCTTAACCTGGGAATGGATACCAATTGGGAAGATGACGACTCAGATGAGTGGCCCCTGTTCCCATTCCCTGGCGCTCCAGTACCAGAAGAGGAGGCTACTGGCCATTCCCATACTGAGTTGCGCAAGAGGAGGGAAGGTGTTGATGGTCAGATGGAGAGGCAGCCAGCGTTGGGGTGAGGGGGTGTGGAACCCGAAAGTGAGCCGGAGGGTTCGCAGGTGAAGAGGGAGTCCAGTGAGGGGGAGGATGTGGGTCCGACAGGAGTGACCCCGCGGGGTCTGAGGCGGTAGTGTCGGCAGAAGGGGTACGGAGATCTCAGAGAAGTAGGCGCCCCCCGGAGCGGTTGACATATGAGGTGCCAGGAGAACCGAGTGTGTTTTCTACAGCTCTGGGTAGTTATGTCGCTGCTTTCTGCACCTGGGTAGCATTTTGTGAGTTTCAAGAAGCATTGGGGAACTCTGGTAATGTCATGAGGGCTTGACATTTGCTGGAGGGGAGAGAATGTACAAGATACTGTGTGTGCTAATCAAAACGGCTTCTTTGTTTTGTTAAGAGTAGGAATGCTTCTTTGTATGATTACTTTCTCTCGCAGTTGTTTAGCTAGAGACTTGCTGATATCGGGATTGTATTCATTTCTTGACGAATAAGGGATGTCATTTTGTCTTGTGTGGCTGGGAGCTTGGGGGTTTCGCGGTCTTTTCAGGGGAGTCAGGAAGAAGACGCCGAGGAAGGTGGACGTGTGCTGCACTGCTCGGTCGACCATCAGGGTTGTCCCAGGTGCGAGGACGTGGAGGTGGGAGGAGAGTAACGAGGGGTCGAATGGTTCGATGGTTGAGCTCCAACGATGTGCACTAAACTGACTGAACTTTGATAAGTTGGCACCTTTTACTTTATTTTCTTTTCCATCATATATATTGTATTGCATAGTACTCTTTTAGTTTTAGTATCGTCTTTAAAGTGTATTCTATAACGGTATCTGGTGTGAGTTTGATATTGTGTGTGTGCGCGCTGCATAAACTTTATTCTCACAGCATCTGCGTGTACGGAAGGTGGGGTTGGTGAGTGGTTGGATCTCCTTTTCCTCTACACATATACCAGCCTGTTATCTAAGTGTTACGCATGGTATTTCAAAATGATATCAGTAATAAATGCTACGTGTGCGGGAGTGCTTCAGTTACCACGTGGTGGCGCAGCCGCGCGGATGAGAGGGAACAGTGATGCCAAGCGTATACAGACAACAGAGATGGGAGGTTGGTTTCCTGATGAACTGAGCTGTGTCCATAACCGTCTGCATTTTTGCTGTGTTAGTCAACCTCCTGCTGTTATCATTTCGGTAATACAATTGATTCGAGACTTATCTATAGCTTTGAATCATAGTAAAGTTGAATCTTGCTGTACAAAATCTTTATGGTGTGTTTATTACAGACGAGGATTACACCTCTCTGGAAAAAAACCTCTTAATTTGGAATCATCGGTAAAGATTTGTCTATAGACGGTTGTAATACTTTGGTTCTGAAAAAAAAGTATTCCTCTCATCATCATGCAGAAAAGGTACTCTGGGAATAAACAATGTTATTTCAATCAGCCAACTGTATGATCCATCCACAAAGTGCAATGAACAAAGATGGCCACTAGGGACTCACTGCGTTCACCTGCATTCAGATTTGTAAAAAATTCTAAATATAGTACGGTTCCTGTATCTAAATTGAGTTACCACGCCAGTCGTCCGTACCCAAAAAGACAATCAAATGCTACCTTCGCAGTCTAGCAGGTCAGAAGAGATAAAACTTGCCTTATGAGGTAGCAACTTTATTCTCTGTTTCTATATTTGGGTTACACACTGCGCTGCCATTAAGCTTTAGCAAGTGAATTCAATCCCCGTATATACCTGATTCCGTGTGGGTGGGAGCAGAATTCAGTGAATGCTTACGAGATGCTAACATCACTTATTTGTTGTTTCCTTCTAATGTTGCCAGCGGGCTACTCAGTTATTTGGTCGCACAAATATAATATTTATTTTACATCGCTCTGTGACCTGAACATTTTTCTCCTTTTGAGTCCGTTAAGTAACACCGAAGACATTGATAAGACTAACGGTGAAAAAAATAACATAAATTTCAATTTGATATTCTTAAAATGTGCAATATTCATTCGTGAATGAACGCTCCAACAAGCATACATATTGATACATACATTTACTACAGACACTGCTTCTGAAATTTGCTTTTCTATGGAGTGCATTAAGAAACAATTGCCAGAAGAGGATCTGGCAATGTCGTGCACTCACGTGCTTTTCTATCATATCAGAAAGCTCTGTTCATTTTGCATGCAGGATATTCTACAATGCTAGTAAATAATGCTACAGGGTTGAAAAGACGATGTAATGAGCTGACAATGAATTCGTTATAAAGCATATTTTATAAAATATCTACAGCATTTCTCATTTGCTTGCTGAATTGGTCCACTTTTGTGACTTTGCGATTCAAGAAAATGACAATCGGTCGTTTGTTAGTTTTATTCATGGGTAGATGGAAACCGAAAAAGAGAGACATGAATAGACAGATATTGTTAATTAATAATAAGATATTACATTTGGAACTTTTACTGGTATGTAGAAGGGAAAGCATTATTTACAAGTGGAATGTTCGAGGGGATTTGAGATGCAATGTGACCTGGGTGAACGAAACCAATCAATGATTCGCGATGGGAAATCTACACTAGCCACCCATCATTCAGACAAATTTTCAAGCAACAAGTGAGCTGTAAGGGTCATGAGTCGGCGGGAAACGAGGATGCCGATCAAGCCAATCAGCCATCAGACCAAAAGATACAAGAAGAGATTCTGGACATTTTGCCGATGGGGTCTGCTCCGCCATTTCTTGCTGAGACCATATGATATAATAGTAGAGGAAGTACATTCGGCCCATTGAGTCTGCTAGGCCATTGAATCATGGGCGGATCCAATTCTTTTGGTCATGCCCACTCTACTGCATTCTCCCAAAACCTTTCATGCCCTGTATAATCAAGAACCCTTCTATGTCCACTTTGAGTACACCCAGTGACTCGGCCTCCAGACACTAGTGGCAAAAAAATTCCACAGATTTACCATCCTCTGACTAAAGTGATTTCTCCGCATCTCAGTTCCAAAAGATCGTCCTTCATTCCTGAAGTCATGCAAGGAAGAAATGAATGATGGCGCCGGTTACTGGCCACTCTGCGCGTGCTCTGCAGAGCAAACTGCCCTCTACACTATCCTGTACCCGAGGAACCCTTCTAAATCTCCAATTTGCTACATCCAGCAAGATCAACAACACCCTGGCGAAGTTACTGACACAGCTGGTGATCATCGACGGGCCAGATTTGTTTCAAAACCATACCGTACCTGGACCCGATCGGCGAGGCCTGGTCCGAGGTCCACCACGTTCCCGGAAACCCGCGGCCTACTAAAGTGTCGCAGGGCCTGGAGACATGGCTCATTCCGACCAGCACCTCTCCAAAGCAGACAACCACACAGAAGTGATGTCGGAGACCTCAAAACATCCCAGACGCTTCCCCGGTGCGACCACTGTAGAGCCTCGTTGGTGGCTATCCAGAGCTGCCGGAAGTAAGGCCTCCGCCGCCGAGCTCGGAAATCGAGCCCGGGTCTCGGCTGGAGCGGAGGCCTCCGCAACCGTGACACTGTTTACGGAATTGTTTCAGCTGGCAGCCCGGCCCTCCGGAATTAAGTGTCGGCTTTGGGGCCCGACACGATCGACAGGCCTGGCCCCCGACAGTTGTAGTGACAATGGAGCCTGCCCCGTCACTCGGCACGACGCGGAGCGCCCGACGACGCGAACCGCCGATCTATCCCCGCGGAACGCGTCCACCAACCTCAAAGAGCTGCCAGCAACACACTGCATCGATAGAAACCTGGAAAGATGCACAAATTACCGAGGAAGCGTGGGAAAAGAGCTGGGCTGATGGTCAGATTGAAGCGGAGGGTCTTTAGGATCCCTCTGCCCACCATCCTACTAGCTAATGTGCAAGCCATACAGAACAAGGTGGATTTTCTTAAAGGGAGACTCACCTACTGCAGGGAGATGCAGAACTGCAGTGTATTGTGTTTCACAGAGACCTGGCTCTCTCCTGCCAGCCCCGACTGTGCCATCTGGCCAGAGGGAATTTCAATCCATCGGATGGACCGAACGGCGTCTTCGGGCAAGAGGAAGGGAGGTGGAGTCCGCTTACTGATCAATACTGCGTGGTGCTCGGACACAGTGGCACTGACAAGCTGCTGCAGCCCGGACCTGGAACATCTGTCGGTGAAGTGTCGTCCCTATTATTTGCCACGGGAATGCACCTCGGTCATACTGACAGCGGTCTACATACCTCCCCCCACCCCAGGCGTACGTGGAGTGTGCTGTGAATACACTGTGTACCAACATCACTGAACTTGAGACCAGGTATCCGGAGGCTTTGCTCATTTCAGCCGGGGACCTCAGGCCAACCTCAGAAAAGCGCTGCCAAAGTTATACCACATGTCTCCTGCTCCAATAGATGCCTGAATATACTTGACCACTGCTACACAGCAGTCAAGGATACCTATCGTTCCGTCCAACAATCTCACTTCGGAAAATCGGAACATCAGGCCGTACTGCTTCTCCGGGCTTACAAACTTAAACTGAAGCAGGAGGTCACAGTGTTAAAAGTGTTGTCGCGTTGGACAGAGGAAACGGATGAGATCCTCCGTGACAGCTTGATTTGGTGGACTGGTTAGTATTCAAGGATTCTGCAGTTAATCTCGATGTGTATGCCTCAGCTGTCATGGACCTTATCTGGAAATGCACAGAGGACTGTGTGTCTCGCAAGACGAACCGGGTCTTCCCTAGCCGGAAGCCTTGGATGAATTATGAGGTTCAGTCCCTTTTGAAGGCTAGAGCTGCGGCTTTTATGTCTGGAGATACCAGTCGCTACATGGAATCCAGGCGTAAACTCCGGAAAGTCATTAAGGGCGACAAGAGGCAATAGCGAACCAAGTTGGAAGCCCAGGCTAACCAGAGGAATGGCAGTAGACTATGGCAGGCTCTAAATGAGATCACTGGGCGCAAAGAAAAGGCTGGGAATATCAATAACTGTAGCGCATCTCTTCCTGACGAACTTAACATATTCTACGAAAGATTCGAACAGAAGAGGAGCGCCCCCTCTGGATGAACTGGACTGGTGGCATCAAGATTCATCGTCACCGAGGAAAACGTTAGAAGAACCTTCCTGAAAATAAATCCAAGGAAGGCGATGGGCCCAGATGGCGTTTCGGGACGGCTTCTCCGGGCCTGTGCATGCGAGCTAGCTGACGTGTTTGCTGACATCTTCAACTGCTCTCTGTTTAAGTCTAAGATCCCCTCGTGTTTTCGAAAGGCAATGATAATCCCGGTGCCGAAGAAAAGCGAAGTGGGATGTCTGAATGACGACCGACCTGTGCCTCTAGCATCAATTGTTATGAAGTGCTTCGAGCGATTGGTTATGGCACACATCAACCATAACTTACCGGTAAACCTCGACGCTATGCAGTTCGCCTACTGGAGCAACAGGTCAACAGCAGATGCCATCTCTCTGGCACTACATTCCTCCTTAGAACACCTAGAGAATAAAGAGGCACATGTAAGGCTCCTTTTCATCGACTACAGCTCTGCCTTTAATACCATTATTCCAAATAAACTGATTCCTAAGCTCCGGAACCTGGGTCTTAGCACTCCGATCTGCAGCTGGATCTTCAACTTCCTCACATACAGGACCAGGGCTGTAAAGATAGGGTACAAGCTCTCCTCTACAATCACTCTGATCACCGGTGCCCCACAAGGCTGTGTACTCAGCCCCCTGCTGTACTCACTGTACACCCATGATTGTGTAGCAAAGTTTCTATCGGACTCAATACATAGGTTTGCTGAACACACCACAATTGTAAGCCGCATCTTTGGTAATAATGAGTCTGAGTGCAGAGAGGAAACTAAGAACCTGGTGGCATGGTGCGAAGACAATAACCTATCCCCCACCATCAGCAAGACGAAGGAATTGGTTGTTGACTTCAGAAGGAGTAGCGGACCGCATGACCCCACCTACATCGGTGGTGCGCAGGTGGAACAGGTCAAAAGCTTTAACTTCCTCGGGGTGAATATCACAATGACCTGACTTGTTCTCACCAAGCAGAGTCCACTGCCAAGAAGGCCCACCAGCACCTTTACTTCCTGAGAACGCTGAATAAATTTAACCTGTCCCATAAAACCCTCACAAATTTTCATAGGGGCACCGTAGAAACCATTCTTCTAGGGTGCATCACAACTTGGTATGGAAGTTGTCCTGTCTAAGAACGGCAGAAGCTGCAGAAGATCGTGAACCTATACCAGCATATCTCACAAACCGATCTACCATCCTGGGACTCACTTTACACCACACGCTGTCGGAACAGTGCTGCCAGGATAGTCAAGAATAATTCCCACCCAGCCAACACACTTTTTGTCCCACGTCCCTCTGAGAGGAGGTTCAAGAGCTTGAAAATACTTCGGGCCAGATTTGGGAACAGCTTCTTTTCAACTGTGATAAGACTGCTGAACAGATCATGACCGGGATCTGGGCCGTACCTTCCAAATATCTGGTCCTGACTTGCACTACCGTACTTTCCCTTTTCTATTCTCTGATTATGACTTATAATTTAATTTTTTTATTATATTTACTTCGATTTGTACCTCAGGGAGCGTGAAGCGCAGAAACAAATACCTCTGTGATGATTGTACGCTATAGTATCAATTGTTTGGTGACAATAACTTATTTGTAAAGTGAAATAAAAGTATTTGTAAAGTGCCCTCTTTCCTAGAATCTCCTAACATGGAAAATAAATTTCCCATATCTAATCTGTCCAGTCCTTTTAAAATTCGGAATGTTTCTGTGCGATCCCCCCTCATTCTCCTGAACTCTGCAGAATTCAGCCCAAATGCTACCAGACGTTCCTCATACTGTAATCCTTTCATTCGTGGAATAACTTTTATAAATATTGTCTGAACACTCTACAATGTCAGTATATCCTTTCTAAAATAAGGAGCCCAAAACTGCATGCAATACTCCAAGTATGGTCTCACGAATGCCTTACAGAGTCTCAACATCACATCCCTGCTCTTATATTCAGTATCTCTAGAAATGAATGCCAACATTGCATTCGCCTTCTTCACAACAGACTCAAACCGCAGGTTAACCTTTAAGGTATCTTTCACAAGAACTCCCGTTCCTTTGCATCTCTGCATCTTGAATTCTCTCCCCATCTAAATAATAGTCTCCCCTTTTATTCCTTCCACCAAAGTGCATGATCATACACTTTCCAACATTATATATATTTTTTGCCACTTCTTTGCCCATTTCCCTAAACTGTTTAAGTCTCTCTGCAGGCTCTCTGTTTCCGTAACACTATCCGCTCCTCCACCTATCTTTGTATCATTGGCAAATTTAATCACAAACCCATTAATACCGTAGTCCAAATCATTGACAATCATTGTAAAAATATGCAGTCCCAACACCGACCCCTGTGGAACTGCACTGGTAACCGGCAGCCAGCCAGAAGAGCATCCCTTTCTTCCCACTCGCTGTTTTCTGCCGACCAGCCAATGTTCCACTCATGCCAGTAACTCCTCTGTAATTCCATGGGCTCTTAGCTTGCTAAGTAGCTTCTTGTGAGGCGCCTTGTCAAAGGACTTTTGAAAATCCAGATACGCCATATCTTCCACGTCCCTTTTGTCTACCCTGCTTCAATTCCCTCAAAAATTTGCAGTATTTTAGTAAGACAGGATTTTCTTTTCAGGAAACCATTCTGGCCTTGGCCGATCTTGTAATGTGCCTTCAGGTACTCCGTAATCTCTTCCCTAACAATCGATTCTAATGACTTCCCAACCACTGATGTCAGGCTAACAGGTCCATAGTTTCCTTTCTGCTGTCTCATCACCCTTCTTAAATAGCGGAGTTGCATTTTGAATTTGCCAGTCGTCTGGTACAAAAAATGTTGTACCAACGAGGGTGTTGCCTGGAAGGGGGAGAATGTCTTCTGAGACTAGGTTGAGTGAACTCGGCCTTTTCTTCTTGGAGCCACGGCGGATGAGAGCTGACCTGATAGAGGTGTATAAGATAAAGAGAGGCATTGATCGTGTGGATAGTCAGAGGCTTTTGCCCAGGGCTGAAAATGATAGCGCGAGAGGGTACAGATTTATGGTGCTTCGAAGATGGTACAGAAGAGATGTCAGGGTTAGGTTTTGTACACAAAGAGTGGTGAATGCATGGAATGTGTTTCCAACGGCCGTGGTGGAGGCCGAAACGATAGGGTCTTTCAAGAGACTCCTGAACAGGTATATGGAGCATTGAAAAACAGAGGGCCATGTGTAAGCCTCGGTAGTTCTAGGGTAAGGACATGTTCGGTAAAACTTAGTGGGCCGATGGTCCTTTAATGTGCTGTAAGTTTTCTATATTTCTATGTTTCTAATGCCAGAATCTATCGATTCTTCAAAAATCATCGTTAATCCCTCCGCAACCTCTCTAGATATTTCCCTCATACTCTGAAGGTGCATTCCATCATGTCCAGGAGATTTATCCACCGTCAGACCATAAGCATCCTGAGCACCTTCTCAGTCGTAATTTTCACTGGACAAACTTCGTTTCCCTGACACTCCTGATTGTCCGGTATACTACAAACGTCTTCCACTGTGAAGACTGACGCACAATACGCATTCTTTGCATTCCTCATGACAATATCGCCAGCGTCATTTTTCATTGGTCCTATATCTACCCTCGACTGCCTTTAACCCTTTGTATACTTCAAAACAACTTTTATTATCTTCTTTGATATTGCTCACCAGTTTCCTTTCAGAAATCATCTTTTCCTTCCTAATGATCTTCTTAGTTTCCTTCTGCAAGCTTTTAAAAGGTTCCCAATCCTCTATCTCTCCAAGAGATCTGGCTTCCTTGTATGCTCTATCTTTTGATTTTACTTTGGCTCTGACTTTTCCTTGTTAGCCACGGTAGTGTCCTTATTACCTTTGAAAATACCTTCTTATTTGGAATATATCTGTCTTGCACTTCCCTCATTTTTCGCAACTCCAGCCATTGCGGGCCGAACGTCCTTTAATGTGCTGTAGGTTTTCTGTATTTCTATGTTTCTGTATTTCTGCACGACTATGTGTGCAGGAAGTGTGTCCAACTGCAGATTCTGGCAGACTGCATTGAGCGTCTGGAACTGCGATTGGATTCATCTTGAAGTATCCGCGATGCTGAGAAAGTCGTGAATAGCACGTTTAGTGAGTTGGCCACACAGCAGGTAAAGGCCACATAGGCAGAAAGTGAAGCGGTAGCCACTAGACGGCGTAGCAGTAGGCAGGTAGTGCAGGGGTCCCCTGAGGTCATCTCCCTCCTAAACAGATATACTGCTTTGGATACTGTTGGGAGAGATGTCTCATCAGGGAAAGGCAGCAGCAGCCGAGTTCATTGCACTATTTGTGGCTCTGCAGCACAGGAGGGAAGGCAAAGGTCTGGGACACCTATACTGATAAGGGTTTCGATTGTAAGGGGAATAGATAGGCGTTTCTGCGGCCGCAGACGAGAGTCCAGGATGGTATGTGCCTCCCTGGTGCAAGGGTCAAGGATATCTCTGAGCGGCTGCAGTATATTCTGGAATGGGAGGGTGAACAGCCAGTGGTCGTGGTGCACATAGGTACCAACGATATATGTGAAAAAACGGGATGAGGTCCTACAAGGTGAAGTTAGGGAGTTAGGAGATAAACTAAAAAGTAGGACCACGAAAGTAATAATCTCGGGATTGCTACCCGTGCCACGTGCTAGTCAGAGTAGAAATAGGATGATATTTCAGATGAATACGTGGCTTGAAAAATGGTGCAAGGGGGAGGGATTCAAATTTCTGGGGCATTGGAAGCAGTTCTGGGGGAGCTGGGACCGGTATAAACAGGACGGTCTGCACCTGGGCTGGACTGGAACCAATGTGCTAGGGGGAGCGTTTGCTACTGCTGTTCAGGGGACTTTAAACAAATGTTGCAAGGGGATGGGAACAAGTGCAAGGCGACGGGGGGGGGGGGGGGGGCGGGGTGTAAAATGAGGGTAGAAGCAACAAGTAGTAAAGTGAAAAGTAAAAGTGGAAGGCAGGCAAATCCTGGGCAAAAAGTAAAAAGAGCCACTTTTCAACAAAATTGTATAAGGGCTAAGAATGTTGTAAAAACAAGCCTGAAGGCTTTGTGTATCAATGCAAGGAGCATTCGTAACAAGTTGGATAAATTGAATGTGCAGTTAGTTATTAATGAATATGATATAGTTGGGCTCACAGAGACATGGCTCCAGAGTGACCAAGGATGGGAGATCAACATCCAGGGATATACAATATTCAGGAGGGATAGTCCGGAAAGAAAAGGACGATGGGTAGCATTGCTGGTTAGAGAGGAGATGAACGCAATAGAAAGGAAGGACATTAGCCTGGAGGATGTGGAATCGATATGGGTAGAGCTGAATAACACTAACGAGCAGAAAACGCTGGTGGGAGTTGTCTACAAGCCACCTAACAGTAGTAGTGAGGTTGGAGATGGCATTAAACAGGAAATTTGAAATGCGTGCAATAAAGGAACAGTAGTTATAACGGGTGACTTTAATCTACATATAGCTTGGGAAAACAAAATTTGTGAGGGTGCTGAGGATGAGGATTTCTTGGACTATATGCGAGATGGTTTTCTGAACCAGCATGTCGAGGAACCAACGAGAGGGCAGGACATTCTAGATTGGGTATTGAGCAATGAGGAAGGGTTAGCTCGCAATCTTGTCGTGCGAGGCCCCTTGGGTAAGAGTGACCATAATATGGTGGAATTCTTCATTAAGGTGGAGAGTGTCATAGTTAATTCAGAAACAAAGGTTCTGAACTTAAAGAAGGGTAACTTTGAAGGTATGAGACGTGAATTAGCTAAGATAGACTGACAAATGACACTTAAAGGGTTGACGGTGGATATGCAATGGCAAGCATTTAAAGATCGCATGGATGAACTACAACAATGGGTCATCCCAGTTGGCAAAAGAATAAACCAGGGAACGTAGTGTACCCGTGGCTGACAATTGAAATTAGGGATAGTATCAAGTCCAAAGAAGAAACATATAAATTAGCAAAAAAAAAGCGGCACACCTGAGGACTGGGAGAAATTCAGAGACCAGCAGAGGAGGACAAAGGGCTTAATTAGGAAAGGGAAAAAAGATTATGAGAGAAAGCTGGCAGGGAACACAAAAACTGACTGTAAAAGTTTTTATAGATACGTGAAAAGAAAAAGATTGGTCAAGACAAATGTAGTTCTTTACAGTCAGAAATAGGTGAATTGATCATAGGGAACAAAGACACGGCAGACCAATTGAGTAACTACTTTGGTTCTGTCTTCACTAAGGAGGACATAAATAATCTTCTGGAAATAGTAAGGGACCGAGGGTCTAGTGAGATGGAAGAACTGAGGGAAATGCATGTTAGTAGGGATGTGGAGTTAGGTAAATTGAAGGGATTAAAGGCAGATAAATCCCTAGGGCCAGATGGTCTGCATCCCAGAGTGCTTAAAGAAGTAGCCCAAGAAATAGTGGATGCATTAGTGATAATTTTTCAAAACTCCTTAGATTCTGGATTAGTTCCTGAGGATAGGAGGGTGGCTAATGTAACCCCACTTTTTAAAAAAAACGAAAGGAGAAAGAAAACGGGGAATTATGGACCGGTTATTCTGACATCGGTGGTGGGGAATATGCTAGAGTCAGTTATCGAAGATGAGATAACAGCACATTTGGAAAGAGGTGAAATCACCGGACAAAGTCAGCATGGAATTGTGAAAGGAAAATCATCTCTTACGATTTCATTAGTTGAGTGGATAGGGGAGAGCCAGTGGATGTGGTATATTTAGATTTTCAAAAGGCTTTTGACAAGGTCCCACACAGGAGATTAGTTTGCAAACTTAAAGCACATGGTATTGGGGGTATGGTATTGATGTGAATAGAGAATTGGTTGGAAAACAGGAAGCAAAGAGTGGGAGTAAACGGGACCTTTTCAGAATGGCAGGCAGTGACTAGTGGGGTACCACAAGGCTCAGTGGTGGGACCCCAGTTGTTTACAATATATATTAATGATTTAGACGAGGGAATTAAATGCAGCATCTCCAAGTTTGCGGATGACACGAAGCTGGGTGGCGGTGTTAGCTGTGAGGAGGATGCTAAGAGGATGCAGGGTGACTTGGATAGGTTAGGTGAGTGGGCAAATTTATAGCAGATGCAATTTAATGCGGATATATGTGAGGTTATCCGCTTTCATTGCAAGAACAGGAAAACAGATTATTATCTGAACGGTGGCCGAATAGGAAAAGGGGAGATGCAACGAGACCTGGGTATGTTACGCCTGTGCCCACATCTGAGGGGCCGAGAGGTGCAGAATGGCCCCCACCTTTTTGAGAATCGCTCGATCGCTATTGATTCGGGTCAGGAGACCCAGGAAATGAGAGAGAGAAACGCAGATTCCTCAATGTTTGGAATGTGTCCTGGGTCTCCGAGAGACAAAGCCACGGATAACGGCCATTATCTCTTGGAGACGGAATTGTGTATTGAGTACTGTACGATTCATCGAAGCCCGCAGGCAATGAACAGAGGGGGTTGGTGGAGGGATTGCATCATCACAACCTGATTGACATCTGAGACCCTGTTAGTCAGGGTAAAAGAGGGTCTGGGGAACAGCCCCTTTAGACGCACCAGAAGAAACGCTAGAAATCCCGTAATTGCGACAGCCGGTGGAAAGCCCACGTGCGTCCTTTTCCATTTGCCTCGGAATTGGTGGGCCTTACCACGGAAGAACGGCTTTAGCTAACACAAAGGAGAAATCAGCCCCAACAGCTCTCGAAGGAATGACATCGTAAAAGGAATGAGCAAGTTTTAAACTCTCTCTCTTGACTCCAACCAAAGGCTGCCGCCTGCATAAACTTGAGTGACTTTTATATTTCCATCGGACAATACATTATCCCCTAGACAACGATAGAGCTATTTCTTATTGATTATTATTATACCCACGCTTTTAGATTTAGTATTGACGACGTATATTGTCTCTATGTTGGCATTGATATTATTTTTGTGTATTTTTACCAATAAATACTGTTAAAAATAGTATCATCAGACTTCAACGGACGTCTCTATCTTTGCTGGTAAGTGACCCAGTTACGTGGTACGTAACAATTGGTGGCTCGTCCGGGATTTGACACCATTTTGGGAGGCCAGTGAATCGGGCATGTAATTCCAAACTTGAATCTGGTTACGCGAGTACCCAGACGGGAAACCAGAAAAGATGGACGTGGATGAATTTATTGAAAACCCGACTCTAGAGGCGCTAAAGTCGGCCACCAAATCAGACTTGATAAATATGGCGAAGGGGCTAAACCTCGCAGAAGTGAGGTTATCAATGAAAAAGCGGGAGGTGCGCAGGGCAACAACTCATATTATATAGGGAAGAATGTGTTTGCAGCTGAGGTATTGGAAAGTATCCCTGAAAAGGTACCAGCTAGTGGGACGGCTCAGTTAGAGTTGCAGAAATTAAGGTTGGAACATGCAATTAAGTTAAAGCAGCTGGAAGCAGCTGAGAAGGAGAAAGAAAGAGCCGAGAGAGAAAAAGAAAAGGCCGACAAACAAAGGGAGCATGAGCTCCAGCTAAATGAGTTAGAGGTGAAACGGGAGCAGGAACAAAGAGAGCATGAAATTCAGTTGAAACAGCTGGAAGCAGCTGAAAAAGAAAAGTAAAGAGCCGAGAAGGAGAGGGAGGCAGAGAAACGGAGGAAGCATGACTTGGAGATGGAGAAGTTAAGTCAAGAGCGAAGAGATCAAGGGTCAGACCGAGAGGAGCGGTTTAATGTTAGTCGGGAGTTGAGGTTAGTACCTCCGTTCGAGGAGACGGATGTTGATAGTTATTTCTTGCTTTTTGAAAAGGTGGCAGTGAATCAGAAGTGGCCCAAAGAGCAGTGGGTGGCGTTGTTACAAAGTGTGTTAAAAGCATATACGAGCATATACTGCGTTGTCCATGGAGGAGGAAGAGGCGGAGAGTTATGCAAAGTAAAAGCGGCCATTCTCCGGAGTTATGAATTGGTACCTGAAGCGAATAGACAAAATTTCAGAAATTTAAAGAAAGGGTGGTATCAGACGTATACCGAGTTTGCCTATGAGAAGGGTGTGCTCTTGGACCGCTGGTGTACAGCAGAAATAGTGGAAGGGGATTTTTGGCGTCTCAGGGAGTTAATTCTGTTTGAGGAATTTAAAGGTTGTGTTTCAGGGGATATCTGGATGTACTTGAATGAGAAGCCGAATACGTCCATCTCCGAATTTGCTAGGTTCGCAGATAAATATGCCCTAACCCACAAGACAAAGTTTTCCTCGAATAAAAGTTATCAGAGAGACCGTGGGAACGATAGAGAAAGCCCGCCGGCTGAGGCAGAGGTCCCGCCGGGAGCTAGTGGTAAGATTGAGGGGGAAAGGCAAGACGGCCAGAGATTTCCGGGCTTGACCTGTTTTAACTGTGGAAAGGGGGGACATATTGCATCTAGGTGCTTTGCTCCGAGGAAGGAGACAGGAAAAGGGAAAGCAGCAGTCCCTTTAGGATGTGCCGTGGTAATCAATAAATCGAGAAGAGAGCCACGGGTGGACAGAGTACGAGAAGGGTCTGAGACTTGTATGTCAAACGGAATCGTGTCTGTGAGGGAGGGAGACACACCAGTTCCAGTAATGATCTGGAGAGACACGGGGCTGAACTGTAACTGATTAGCAGTAAGGTACTGGATTTTGGTCGCAAGACGGGAATGGCAGATTTGAAAGGAATAGGAAAAGGGACGGAATTGGTGCCCTTACATAGGATCATTATAAATTGTGATCTGGTACCTGGACCATTTGAAATGGGGGTGCGAGCAGAATTCCCGAGAACTGACGCGGACGTCCTTCTGGGTAATGATTTAGCAGGTGGTAAGGTTTGGTCAGCAATTAAACTGACGAGACAGCCGGTGAGTGTGGAGGTCCCGCCCCTAGATTCCAAGATCTATCCCGCATGCACGATCACTCGCAGCATGTCGAGAAAGGCAGCTGAGAAAGGGAGCAGTTTAAATCCGGCCAGTATCGATTTGGCCGAGACGTTTTTACCGACTCCGTACCACGAGGGTTTAGAGGGTGGTAAAACGAAGAGTAGTAAAGTGAAAGAGAGTAAGGGAGAGGAGGTAGACCTGTCCTTAGCGAGGAGAAAATTTCTAGAGACACGAAATAAAGATGAGTAACAGAAAAAGCTGTTAAAAGGTCCAGAGTTGGACATGGATGATCTTTCTGGTTTGGCAGATCTGTTTGAAGAATGTGAAAATTCTAAAGGTGTTCCCGATAATGAGATGAGGGCAGTCCTAGATTAAAAGGATGCCATTACCTTGAAGAAGTCTGCTGGGTTGGCAGATGAGGTTGTTTCAGCCGGCAGGGTTGAAGTTAATCCGAAAGGGTGTTGCCCAGAGAGTACCTGGGAGGATCAGGGGAATTTTGAATTTGAAAAGGGTATGGGTATTGAAAGCCTGGAAGAGGTAAATGTCCCGTTTGAGTGTGTCCAAGATGTGGATGCACGTGGTACTGAACCTAGTAATGGAGCTCAGAAAAAATCTGAGGTATTTGATTCAGTTGAAAAGGAATGCAATCCTTGTGGGTCAGATGGACTTGGTTCAGTGAAGAAAGGGTTAACCTTGGTAATAGTGGGAAGTGAAAGTTCCCAGGTGTTTGTGCTCGAAGGTGTGTTAAAAGTTAGTGAGGAGATCAAAGGTGGTGGGGTGAATCTTATTATTGAAGGAAACGGGAAATGTGTCGTTCCCAAATTGAACGAAGAAAATTTAAAGGCTGGACTGATATCAGAAGCAGCACCCAGGCTACAGCGACAATGGCTTGTACCACAAAGCCTGTGAATCAATTACAGGTTGAGTTGGAAGGTAAAGGTGGCCCACACGCTATTGTTATTCCAGAGTGTGGTGTAAAACCGCAGAATTCGATATACTGTTTGAACAAGGAAGGATCGCTGGCATTGAGACCTAATCGCTTGAAGGGTCCTGAAGAGAAAACTAGCAACTTGCGTAAAAATAAAGAACTGTGTGGAAATTCGGAAAATAGTGTAGGTTTGGAAGACATTGTGATAAAATAACTCCTATGTAGGGAGCGGGCGAAAGCCTATTTCGCCAGGGTGCACAGGTTCACCCCGAGGAAATTAACCGGAAAAGAGGCGAGGGTTAATGGGACGCCATTTTTAAATAGTAGAAGCCGGTTTTCAGGGATTTCGACAAAGCATGTGAATAATAAAGACAACTCTTTAGTTTTGTTTGCTAAAGAAAAAAATAGGTGGTTATTAAATTGGAATCTGATGCTACAAGACTTTAGTAAGGTACAAGATGTTAAGATATTAACGGAAGTGACAATGTAATCGTTAACTACCTGGATGCTGAATTGAATGTATAACTGTATTACTCTGTAGTGAAAAAAAAAACTTTTGTATTGTGTTAGATTCTAAAATCCTGTAAGTCTCTGTATTACTTCGTTTTTACCAATGGTAAAAACGCGTTGAAGAAAGGGGGTGTTACGCGTGTGCCCACATCTGAGGGGCCGAGAGGTGCCGAATGGCCCCCTCCTTTTTGAGAATCGCAGGATCGCTATTGATTCGGGTCAGGAGACCCAGGACATGAGACAGAGACACGCAGATTCCTCAATGTTTGGAATGTGTCCTCGGCCTCCGAGAGACAAAGCCACGGATAACGGTCATTATCTCTTGGAGACGGAATTGTGTATTGAGTACTGTACGATTCATCGAAGCCCGCAGGCAATGAACAGAGGGGGTTGGTGGAGGGATGGCATCATCCCAACCTGACTGACATCTGAGACCCTGTGAGTCAGGGTAAAGAGGGTCTGGGGAACAGCCCCTTTAGACGCACCAGAAGAAACGCTAGAAATCCCGTAATTGCGACAGCCGGTGGAAAGCCCACGTGCGTCCTTTTCCATTTGCCTCGGAATTGGTGGGCCTTACCACGGAAGAACGGCTTTAGCTAACACAAAGGAGAAATCAGCCCCAACGACTCTCGAAGGATTGACATCATAAAAGGAATGGGCAAGTTTTAAACTCTCTCTCTTGACTCCAACCAAAGGCTGCCGCCTGCATAAACTTGAGTGACTTTTATATTTCCATCGGACAATACAATTTCCCCTAGACAACGATAGAGCTATTTCTTATTGATTATTATTATAACCGCGCTATTAGATTTAGTATTGACGATGTATATTATCCGTATGTTTGCATTGATATTATTTTTGTGTATTTTTACCAATAAATACTGTTAAAAATAGTACCATCAGACTTCAACTGACCTCTCTATCTTTGCTGGTAAGTGACCCAGTTACGGGGTACGTAAGGGGTATCATTGTACACCATTCATTGAAGGTGGGCATGCAGGTACAGCAGGCGGTGAAAAAGGCAAACTATATGTTGGCATTCATAGCTCAATGATTTGACTACAGGAGCAGGGAGGTTCTACTGCTGTTGTACAACGCCTTGGTGAGTCCGCACCTAGAATATTGTGTGCAGTTTTGGTCCCCTATTCTGCGGAAAAACATTCTTGCCATAGAGGGAGTACGGAGAATGTTCACCAGATTGATTCCTGGGATGGCAGAACTTTCATATGAAGAAAGATTGGATCGACTAGGCTTATACTCACTGGAATTTAGAAGATTGAGGGGGGTTCTTATTGAAAAGTATAAAATTCTAAAGGGTTTGGACAGGCTAGATGCAGGAAGATTGTTTCCAATGTTAGGGAAGGCCAGAACGAGGGGTCACAGTTTAAGAATAAAGAGGAAGCCTATTAGGATTGAGGTGAGGAAAACCTTCTTCACACAGAGAGTGGTGAATTTGTGCAATTCTCTGCCACAGGAAACAGTTGAGGCCGGTTCATTGGCTATATTTATGAGGAAGTTAGATATTTCCCGAGTGGCTAAAGGGATTAGAGGATATGGAGAGAAAGCAGGTACAGGGTTCTGAGTTGGATGACCAGCCATGATCACACTGAATGGCAGTGCAGACTCGAAGAGCTGAATGGCCTACTCCTGCACCTATTTTCTATGTTTCTATGTTTCTATTGCTGCTCTGTTGTCCTTCGTGCAAATGTCCCTATCCAGTCAACTTTAACCATATCGCCTCTAATGCCATTGTAATTTCCTTTATTCCACTGAAATACCGACAGATTGGATTTTATTTTTCCATCTGAAATTTCAATGTGACCGCCATCATATTATGATAGAGCTTAAGTATTCCTTAACCTTAAACTCACTTATCATTTCCGTATAATTGCACAACACCTGATCCAGCACAGCCGATTCCCTAGTAGGGTCAACAGCAAGCTGTTCTAAAAGGCCATCCCTTGGACTTTCTACAAATTCTCTCTCTTAAGATCCAGAGCTGAGCTGGTTTTCTCAATCCACTTTCGTGTTAAAATCCCCACTGATTATTATTACATAGTGTTTCTTACTCGCTGTTCCTGTATCCTGCCGTAATTTGTAATCCACATCCTGGCTGCCGTTTAGAGACCTGTATAAATCTGCCATTAGGGTCCCTTTACACTTGCCATCTCTTAACTCAACCAGTAGAGTCTCTAAACCTTCCAATCCTATGTCATCTCTTTCATATGATCTTATGTGATTTCTTATACACAGAGCTACACTGCACCCTCTGCCTACTAAGCTGTCTTTCGGATACTCTGTAAGTCCTTGGACGTTAGTCTCCCAATTGCAGCTATCCTTTAGCCAAGTTTGAGAGATGGTCACAACATCATATTTGCAAATCTGTAGTTGAATTTTAAGATCGTCCAATTTATTCCAGTATTTGTTGCTTTCTCTTTTAAATGCAAGCCGCCACTATTGCGCTTTAACTCACGTCACTAGCTCTGATAAAGCCTCATCTCCTGCCTGTTCATTGTATAATCTCTGTTGCACGCTCTCTTTGATTTATTTCTCTTTTCCCCTTTCTCAACCTTATCATTCAGGTTCCTATCCCCTTGTCAAATGAGTTTAAACGCTCCCTAACAGCTCTTTTAAATGTGACCGCTTGGATATTGGACGCCTTTGGGTTCAGGTTTAAACCGCCCGTTTTGTACAGGCCGTATCTCCCGCAGAAGAGGCCCCAATGATCCAGGAATCTGAAGCCCTTCCGCCTACACCAGTCCCTCCGCCACACTTGAATACGCCTGAACATGCTATTTTTGCATTCGCTAGCACGTGGCACAGACAGCAATCCTGAGTTTACAGCCCGAGAGGACCTGCTTTCTACCGAACTCCCTGAATTCTCTCTTCAGGAACTCCTCCCTTTTTCTACCGTTGTCATTCGTACCAACGTGTACCAGGACTTCTGGCTGTTCACCTTCTCCTTTCAGAATACTCTGCACCCGATCCGAGACACCCCTTACCCTGGCACCTGGAAGGCAAGACACCATGCAGGTTCCTCTATCAGACTGACAGAACCCCCTGTCTGTTCCTCTCACTATGGATCCCCTATGACTACTGTATTCAGCATCTTCCTCTTTCCCTTCTGCACCATGGAGCCAGGCTCAGTGCCACAGACCCGATTGTCACGGTCGTCCTCTAAAAGGTCATCCCTCTGATCCGCTTCCAAACCGAGATGACAATTACAAAATCGGATGGCCATAGGGACGCTTATTTTTTATCTGAGCTCTGCTCTTCGCTTCCCTGACCAACACCCACTTATCTAACTCCTGCTGCTTCGGGGTGAATAACTGCCTGTAGCTCCATCTCTCTCCTGTTTATTCTCCCTAATAAGCCGAAGGTCATCGAGCCGCAGTTCCAGATCCCTAGCATGGTCTGTCAGGGGTTACATCTCGGTGCAATTGGCGCAGATGTTGCCATCTGGGAGAGTGGAAAATTCCCGGGTTTCCCACATCTGTCACCCAGAGCAAAATACTAACCCTACCAACATGTTCAAAAAATGTAAAGATATACCTCATAAATGTAAAGAAAAAGCAAAAACGAAGTACACCTACCTCGCCGAAGCCTGAATGAGCCAAAACCTGTTGATTCTACTCTCGCCACTTGCCGCTCCGCTTAACCATTCTGTAGTTTAGTTCGTCGAGCTCAGTTGCCGTCACTGATAAGCCCCGCACAACAGACCAATGTCCGAGAAGCTCTCGTTTTAAGTAACAGAGATATCAGCACCGTTTTTAAACAGGATTTTGTTACCAGAACACTGAAAAGTGGCTACTGCGCATTCATTTAATAAGGCCCACCAGTGCAGGTAGCGAGTAAAATAGCGCTGTCGGGAAAAGATACTGAATGAAGGTCAGAATCTGTCACAATTTGGAAAGGCAAAGAGTGTAAAAGTGGCCGTCACAGTGGATTTCTCATGGGGAATCTCTCACAAATTTGATTCAGTTGTTTTGAAGAGGCTGTGCTGAAAATTGCTACGGGAAGGGCAGTACACTATATCTTAACTAAATTTTGCAAGGTCCGGTATGACAGTCTAGTATAGAATGCTGGGTGACACGGGAGCTAGAGTGAGCCAGCCAACTGAACACGGGAACACAAAATTGTTTTACTGGAGAATCAGACGTTGATAGTGGAGATTTGATACCAAGAGTAAAGGCCTGCAACTAGTGATGTATTGAACAGGTAGGTCCTGGTTACAGTATTATTTGACACCTCTGAAATATAATAGCATTATATTTAATAGTATTTTTGGTTGTTAATAAATTTTAGGATGCAGCAGAATTACTGATATACCAGAGAGGGACAGTTAACTAAGACGAGGAACGTGGAGAGTGGGCCAAGCAATTGTAGGTAGAATTTCACTCGGATATTTGCAAATATTGGTTCGTTGCTTTTTGCTCAGTTAAGATACGGCAGAAATTACGAAATAATTTTCCCTGGGCGTTGAAGTAGAGCACGGTGACTGAGAGGTACTGGCACGTTGATCCGTAAAATTGTCGACAGAAGTAGACTGGCTGGTAAAGAAGTTGTTTGGCACCATTGAATAGACAGTTCGAAATCAGAATCAGTATCACAATCAGGTTTATTATCACCGGCATGTGTGGTGAAATTTGTTAACTTAGCAGCAGTAGGTCAATACAATATATAACCTAGAGAAAGGGAAATAAATAAAACGAATAGACTTTGCGCATATTAAGTAGATTTTATAAACCGTGCAAAAATAGAAATAACATATTTAAAAATTGGTAGTATTCATGGGTTCAATATTTATTTAGGAATTGGATGGTAAAGGGGAAGAAGCTGCTACTGAATCGTATAGTGTGTGCCTTCAGGCTTCTGTTCCTCCTACCTGAAGGTAACAGTGGGAAAATGGCATGCTTTGGGTACAAGACGAGAACACAGAGCCATGGTCGAGGGAGATGCAACGGGAATGGACGTGGAACTCCTGGACAGGACAAGGGAACCCCAGCAGCGGACGAGGGAGCCCCAGCACCGGGCTTGGCTAGGTACTCCTGGGCTGGGAGAAGCACATGATAAGACGAGAGCACAAAGCCGTGGCTTGGGCAGGGCAAGGACCATTGGATGTGACTTGGACTGGACGAGACCCCGAAGCCTTGACTTGGTCGAGGAAAATACAGGAACGCAGAGCCTTGGTTCAGGGAGAGCAGGAACGCAGAACTCTGGTTCGAGGAAGAGACAGAAGCATGGAACACCGAGCCGGGACCCCTCCTTGAGACAAGACGTAAGGCCGTGCCTCCATACGCAGAACGCTGAACGAGACCAGACAGTTCAACGCTAGATTGCGGCAAAACGGCCGGACCTACCTAGCGAAGGCGTGGACACAGACAGACAGTTCCAAACAGGGCGAGGCTCCAGGCAGAGGCAAGGCGAAGCAAGGATCCAGGCACAGGCCTGGCGAGGGATAATCACCCTCCAGAATCTGCACCTAGCTTAACTTTCCCAAATCTCCTTCCACGTCAGCTGCCTCAGCAGTTGAAGGCTGTTTAAAAGTGAATACTCATCTCGTGGATAATTTACAGCTGTGGAGATCAGGACCTGGACGGATTATGGTAGAATACATAACGGAATAAAATTCCATATTGAAGGAATTGAAAGTGGCCTAATAGAATAGATAACAAAAAGGTCTCATGGTCCAGCTTGCTGGATCATTGAATATGCAGTGCAGGGAATAATCGGCAGATCAGGTTAGTATGTACAGGCAGATCAACAGAATTAACACGTAAATTTACCTTCTTTTCTCAGAATTGTGTTTCTGGACTTCTGGACCCACATTCATAACTTATGAATTCAAGAACTTCCACTAACATCGAAATAAATAGGTACATTCCTGTGTTTTCTTTCCTATTTTATCTGCCTATTTAAAAGGCCCACAGTTTTTGTTCAATTCCGACGAAGTATCATGTCGATTCAAAATAGATATATTTTCAATTCTTTTTATAATTCTCCAATGCGAACATTTGCATGCGAGTCTCTGCAAGTTTCATGAAAAAAAATTCTACGGAATAGAATTTTAATGCATTTGTCACTTTACCAAGAAAGCCTTGCGTTTACGAGAACTAACACGCTGCCTGAGAATAGAATTTCACTCGTGACTCTGCTGGTGTCATCATGGAAAGCTGTGGTCAAAGTCTGCTCCTTTCTGAAACATATATGTAGCAGACAGCTTGAGGTAACACCTAAGAGTAGGTCAATACGTTTAATTTAAGGAACTTATTTGATATCGTGCTTCTGTCAGCTAGATGTTTCTCAGGTTGTGCTGTAACGTCTATACATCCTGTTTCTGTGCTATGTTCATTCTGGAAATAAATATATGAACAAAATTAATAAACAGCTAATAATTGACATTTATGCGTGAGTCATTCTCTGAGAGCATTGAATGGAGAACCGATTACTTTGCAGATTAAACCGATTTCGGGGGAAAGCATGCTCTTTTCTGATTAAAAAAAATGAGGGACTGCAGCTAGTAGATATTTAGTTCAATTTCACTTCGTGATCGCAACAGACATCTTCGCCGAAAGTTATTTTCCTGTGCCGCACAGGTGCGTCGTTATATTAAAAGCAGTGTTATTGGAACAGGGAACAGGTAGACAACATTACATCAAGTGGCAATGCAGAGAGTCCCCTCTTGAAATAAAGTTTTCCATGATACCTTTGAAGTCTTAAATGAATGGAGAAGTAAGGTCATATCGCTATGTGTTCGGCTCATATCAAGTTACATCGTTAATTGGAAAGTAGGGTCATTATGGAAAACAGCTTTGCAGATGGTTGCAATCCAACATTAAGCAGAAAACATCGGGAACCTTCTATGGAAAGAGGAAAATACACATTATTTCTCTTCATGACTCAGTGATCAACCTGAAGTGTTCACACTATTTCTCACAGCAGTTGCTGCGTGGCTTGCTGAGTGTTTCCTATGACATCCACGCAGTACTATCGAACGGTAGCATTAATTTTGCAGTCAACTAACTCCAATTCATCTCCCTATTATCTATTAAAGAATAATCAACATTCAGTTGAAACATTTATCCTGAAAAAAACTGTGTTGAAATCATTTCGGAATATCTTCATAATGAAGGCAGAGATATTTAAAGGCGCGATTTTATAAAGGATTATATCGTCCGGTGGACAAAATTCTCTCACAAATTAGAAATCTAGATTCGCAATCAATCATTTGTCCGAACCAGAGCTGTGCTTGGCATTTAAAACCGTCCTGGTTTTTTTTCTGAGATTGTCATGTATTCGAGCAATTGAAATTAAAAACAAAACAACAGGGCAAATACACAAAAAAGAACCAAATGTCTCATACATTCCTGTGCTTTTCCACCCCAGCTAACGCTGAACAAATATATGCTGGTGAAAATAAAGAGATGTAGGGCTTATCTCTTAAGCACTTAAAACTAAAATTGTATCGGCAGTGTTATTCAGTTGTCACCTAACAGATATCACGACAATCCCAACCGTGCTCAAACGAGATAATTTTTATCAGCCAACTTGTTTTTTAAGTTTTTAGTAATCGGTCCAAGTTACTGCTGCATTCTTACATATCATAAAGAATGGACTAATGGAGAACAGACAGTGGTTCATGGGCAACTAATCACAATCCTCTCATCTTTAGAATATATGTGTCGACAAAAAGGAATATCTGAAGGTCAAGGCAGAAATCTCGACAGAAAACTTACCTTCTGGAAATAGTGTTTTCTGCCGCAGACACATTTATGTCACAAATTACCTGTAACGTAAAACTGAGCTGTCTTTCGTTAGAATTGTCTCTTATGATTCATTAGATCCACAGCAGGATAAGGTTCCCAATGTCCATACCCTCTCCCCGATGAACTCCTCAACAAACAGACCTCAAATACATCCCTTGAGATCCAATAGACAAAATGTGTGTTACCTATGACTAACTTTACGTCCCAAGCAGCTACATAATTTCAGATCTGAGAGGACAGCAGATACAATTTAATTATGGTGACAAAGCTTCTATGAAAACAGCATAACATCCTCACCATTTTATGGAAATTCGGAAACATAACTAGTCAAAATGGCGGGGTGTTTGACATGGTATTCAGATACTTATCTCCGTTTGTAGGAAGCACATGGAAGCTCAGTCTTGATTCATCTCCAACCAAAATACCTTTGAATATTCTTTGTTCTCATTTTTAACTGGATAACAATTTATGCCCTGCCAGGTTAGGCACATGAGTGCGTGCTAACAGTCTTTTTTTTTTCTATATTGGGTTAACATTTTTGTTCAGGGGACGATCCTATTGTCTCCCGTTTACTTTGTGGAAATGTAGGAGATTCTTGAAATAGCAGCATTTCCCCCAGTGGAACTATTCATGTTGATTGAATTTAAAATGGAGCCTCGGAACTGCAATCCATCATTTGAGGCTCCCTCCATGCGCCTTTTACAGATTTTATCGCAGTACCTCTTGAATCTTTGTCATCATTAAACTGAATAACTTGCTGTTTCAACTCTTTAAGCTCTCTCTTTATATGATCAACATCCTACACCGGGAATCTATCTCTGTCACAGACAGCATTTGTTTCTGCTCTTCGCTGATTTCTTCGTGCGAGCTGGTCGCAGCAGCGAGTAAGGAACCCATGTACTATAGGGCCTACTTTGAAAAATAAACAGACTATAATCTGTCACTGGAATAAATTTATGAAGATTTCACATTATATGTTTTCGTTTCATGAAACTTAAGCATTTAAATTTCGGCATAACCTCCCAACTTCTACACTCAATACTCTGATATATGAAAGCGAATTTGACAAAAGCTATCTTTCCGGTACTATCCGCCTTTGACTCTACTTTCACTGAATTATCAATCTATATTCCAAGATCATTTTTTACCCCACTCCTCAATGCCAGTCTCGTTCACTGTGTATATCGGAGACTGGTTTGTCTTCTCAGACTGCAACAGCTTACCATTACCTTCATTAAATTCTGGAAACAGGCCAGTGAGTGAGTGAGCCAGTGACGGAGTGGAGATTTGAGGCTTTGACTCCAGAGGCTTCAACGAGAAGAGGCAGAGGGCGAGCTTGTTCCCAGTTAGTCTTTACAGTGCCTCCAGTGACGGTGATGTGCCTCTCCTGTGAGATGTGGCAGTCTTGGGGTAACTCTCCTCTCCCGCAGAGTCACATCTGCCAGAAGTGCTTGCGGCTGGGCGATCTGGAAGAACGTGTGAGGAATCTGGAGCAGCAGCTGGATGACCATCGACTCATAAGGGAGAATGAGACAGTCATAGATGAGAGCTACAGGGAGGTAGTCACACGTAGGCTGCCGGAAGCAGGTCGTTGTGTGACAGTCCGAGGGGGAAAAGCGAAGGAGAGTAGACAGGTAGTGCAGAGCACCCCTGCAGCCATATTTCCTGGATAATAAGTTTAGCATTCTGGATGTTGTTGGTGAGGCCGACCGATCAGGTGTGAGCCACGGTGGCAGGGTCTCTTGCACTGAGTCCGACCCTGTGGTGCAGAAGGATGGGACGGAGCAGAGGACAGATGTCGTCATTGGAGACTCTATAGTCAGAGGAGCAAGCAGGAGATTTTGTGGACGTGAGAAAGAAACCCGCATGGTTTGTTGTCTCCAAGGTGCCAGGGTCCGGGATGTCTCTGACCGGGTGCATGACTTCCTGGTACGAGAGGGAAAGCAAGCAGAAGTCGTGATACATGTTGGGACCAACGACATAGGCAGGAAGAGGGATGAGGTCCTGAAGTGTGAATTTCGGGAACTAGGCAGAAGGCTGAAGAACAGGACCGCAAGAGTGGAATTCTCAGGATTGCTGCCAGTACTACATGATAGTGATGGTAAGAATTGGAGGAGATGGCAGTTGAATGCGTGGCTGAGGAGTTGGTGCAGGGGACAGGGTTTTAGATTTTTGGACCATTTGGATCTCTTCGGGGGAAGGTGGGACCTGTACAGATTGGATGGGTTGCACCTGAGCTCGAGGGGGAGCAATATCTTTGCTGCTAGGTTTGCTAGCATGGTTCGGGAGGGTTAAACTAATTTGCATGGGGGATGGGATCCGGAGCGAAAGAGCAGTGAAAGAAGTGCATGGAGTAAAGCCAGATCTAACATAAAGAGAGGCCTTGAGGAAACAGCAGCAGAATAAAGGATATAAAGGTAATAAGGTAGAACGGCTAAAGTGTGTGTACTTCAATGCAAGAAGCATCAGGAGCAAAGGTGATGAACTGAGAACTTGTATACATACATGGAACTCTGATGTAGTGGCCATTACGGAGACTTGGCTGGCACCAGGGCAGGAATGGATTCTCAATATTCCTGGATTTCAGTGTTTTAAAATGGATAGAGAGGGAGGGTAAAGGAGAGGAGGGTTGGCATTACTGTTCAGGGATACTATTACAGCTGCAGAAAGGGTGGGTAATGAAGCAGGATCCTCTTTTGAGTCAGTATGGGTGGAAGTTAGGAACAGGAAGGAAACAGTTACTCTACTGGGCGTATTCTATAGGCCCCCTGGTAGCAGCCGAGATACCGAGGAGCAGATTGGGAGGCATATATTGGAAAGGTGCAAAAATAACAGGGTTGTTATCATGGGTGACTTTAACTTCCCTAATATTGATTGGCACTTGATTAGTTCCAAGGGTTCAGATGGGGCACAGTTTGTTAAGTGTGTCCAGGATGGATTCCTGTCACAGTATGTTGACGGGCCGACTAGGAGGAATGCCATACTAGATCTTGTATTAGGTAACGAACCGGGTCAGGTCACAGATCTGTCAGTGGGTGAGCGTCTGGGGGACAGTGATCACCGCTCCCTGACCTTTAGCATTATCATGGAAAAGGATAGAATCAGAGAGGACAGGAATTGTTTTTAATTGGGGAAGGGCAAATTATGAGGCTATAAGGCTAGAACTTGTGGGTGTGAATTAGGAAGATGTTTTTGCAGGGAAATGTACTATGGACTTGCGGTCGATGTTGTGCAGGTGCATTCAGAATTGGTTTGCCTGCAGAAGGCAAAGGGTCGTGGTGGAGGGAGTATATTCAGATTGGATGGTTGTGACTACTGGTGTCCCATAAGGATTTGTTCTTGGACCTCTACTTTATGTGATTTTTATTAACGACCTGGATGTAGGGGTAGAAGGGTGGGTTGGCAAGTTTGCAGACGACACAAAAGCCGGTGGTATAGTAGATAGTGTAGAGGATTGTCGAATATTGCCGAGAGACATTGATGGGACGCAGAAGTGGGCTGAGAAGTGGCAGATGGAGTTCAACCCAGAGAAGAGTGAAGTGGTACACTTAGGAAGGACAAACTCCAAGACAGAGTACAAAGTAATTGGCAGAATACTTGGTAGTTTGGAGGAGCAGAGGAATCTGGGGGTACATGTCCATAGATCCCTGAAAATTGCCTCACGGGTCGATAGGGTAGTTAAGAAAGCTTATGGGGTGTTAGCTTTCAGAAGTCGATGGATAGAGTTTAAGAGACGCGATGTAATGATGCAGCTTTATAAAACTCTAGTCAGGCCACACTTGGAGTACTGTGTCCAGTTCTGATCGCCTCAGTATAGGAAGGATGTGGAAGCATTGGAAAAGGTACAGAGGAGATTTACCAGGATGCTACCTGGTTACGAGGGCATGGATTATAATCAGAGATGAAGTGAGCTAGGGCATTACTCTTTGGAGAGAAGGAGGATGAGAGGAGACATTATGAAGTTGTACAAGATATTAAGAGGAATAGACAGAGTGGACAGACAGCGCCTCTTCCCCAGGGCACCAATGCTCAGTACAAGAGGACGTGGCTTTAAGGTAAGGGGAGGGACTTTCAAGGGGGATATTAGAGGAAGGTTTTTTCACTCAGAGAGTGTTTGGCGCGTGGAATGCACTGGTTTAAGAGACTACTAGACAGGTATATGGAGGAATTTGAGGTGGGGGGTTATACGGGAGGCAGGGTTTGACGGTCGGCACAATACTGTCGGCGGAAGGGCCTTTAATATGCTGTACTATTCTACGTTCTATGTTCTATCTGCCATTTTCAACCGACCTTGTCCATAACACGCTGCAAGCTTCGAAGCCTTCCCCGGTATCGAAATCCGCAAATTGCTGAGCCAATTTACCACATTGTAATCCACGAAGAAAATAACCATCAACCACCACTAGCGAAATGCCTTCTACCATACTCTGGCTTCTCCCGCAAAACCAATGCTAGATACAATTTACTCCTTCATCCTGAATGCCAAGTGAACGTTCTTGATCAGCCCCCACAACCATGCAGAACTTGTCCAAAGCTCTTGCTAAATCCATGTTGTCCATATGCACTGTTATCAGTCCTCAAGATCCATGGTAACCCGTCCGAGAAGCTCCTTAGGTTTGGTTAGACATAGCCTACCTTGCACAAAACAGTGGTATCTATTCCCAGTCAAGCCCAGTCTATCTAAATATTCTTCAGATTATCTTCCAATAGATTACCTACTTATCTGCAATATCTAAAAATTACCTCCTCAATGGACCAACATGTTCGCCCGTATTATCAACCACTCGGGGTGAGTGGGGGAGGTTTGGGCCGGCGAACAAAAACAGAACGATAAACCCTTGACCTAATTCCTCCTAAAAAGGTAACAGGGACTCTGGGTCTCTTTCATGAATTTCTAAGTTAAAAACTGTGCGGAATTCTGGCTGGCGAGTGTTCGGGACGAAAAAAAACAAAACAGTATTTGTGTCTTCTGGGTCCTTGTTTGTCGAGAGTGTTCTGTCACGAGGTCGGAACAAGTGTGTTGGGTGAGCACCCACAAGCAGGACACAATTAAGGTGATATACCTGAAACTTATAAATGTGTTGTCATCTCACATTTTGAATTTAATCCAAAAAATTAAAAGTCTCTAACGACATTTTGGGAAAGAGAAATCGTTATCCTTTCAGACTGAGCACCCCTCCTCAGACAGTAACGTAAACTTTAAAATTGTTTCTCTTTGCTTTGGTGTTTCCTGACCTACTGTGCGTTTTGTTTATTTTACTTCAGAGTTCCAGTAGTTCAATGTTATTAAATTTGGCCCACTTGGATTCTCCGGGTAGCATATTTTAATCTGTTATCGGTTGTATACCCATCGGCCTGGAACGGGAAACGTCTACATGTGCTCTATTACTCACCTTCCCAACTTTAGCGCATATTTTTTATTTTTATTTAACGATCTTTTGTCACGAGGTGGGGACAAGGGTGCTGTGAGAGAACCCACAAGCAGGACAGAAACACGTCTTTCTTAGCTACAATAAAATAGCGTTTATTCCTCGCTAACAGAAGATCGGGAAATCGAGGAGGACAAAGAGGAACATGAACCTCGGACTAGGGGACTAGGACTAGGATCGTCGCGGACCTGGGACTTGGAAACAGGGAACTGGGACAGCGGGAGCATGGACAGCCGCGGACCTTGGACTTGGACCATGGGGACTGGGACTGCCACGGACCTTAGACTTTGAGACTAGGACCTTGATTCACCGCCACCAGACACTTGGATACCATGGATCGCTGCAGCCAGTTACGTGGACACCAAAACACAGACAAGGAATCTTGAAACAAGACGCTTCGTTCAACTCAGGCACCGAGCCGAAAATCTTCTTCACGGGGTAGACACAAACACTGGGCATGACATCGAGCCAGGACTTCGACTTCCACTCAGGCACCAAGCTGAGACTCTTCGAAGGGTAAACATGGACAAGGGGCATGACCGTCGAGTCAGGACTCCACCTTCAGCTCAGGCACCGAGCCGGGACTCTTCGAGGGGCAGACACGGACAAGGGGCAGAAGCGTCGAGTCCGGACTCCGCCTTCTACTCACCCCGGTACATTGACCTTGCCCGGACCCACTCTGGCGACGGAAGGCGAATTGCTGGTACTCCAATGCGGGCTGGATCACTCTGGCTTGTCGTGGCGGCGGCGGCGGTGACTTGCGAAAGCTTCTTAACACTCTCGCCCCGAATGGCTAAAGCCAGGGGCTTATAAGCCTCCGGTTCGGGTCGAGGGTAGATTACCTTGATTGTCAAGCTCAAGGGGCAAGTGAAACGGAATTAGAAGGGAACAAGGCGTCAATGGTCCGGATCGCAACCTCACTAAATTTAAAGGGGACAGATCCGAAGCATGACATCTTTGCTGCGCAACTTTACATATCTTCAAAACTAGTCTGATATCAGTGACTTCATGATAGTAGTACTCCGTTGAAACTTCTATGAGCGTTCGTATCACTTCCCGAAATGAAGGACCGCTTCTGAGAGTAATGTCTAAGTTGAAGCTGAAAAGTTGAAGATAAAGTATTTACCGTTCCTTTATTGCTATAGAATGCTCTGTTATTTTTCCAGCCAAAACAAATGCTATTTTACCCATTTACTGTAACGGGCATGTCCAATAGCTCTACTTATTTTGATTCTAATTTAATTGACTCACCAGCAAAACCAATCAGCTCAACAGTGGGCAAGATGTCCCTTCCATATTTGTTAACTCAGTTCATCCAGGCTGGAACGGTCCATCAGGTCTTGCCATTTGTACAAATATTCTTAACCTAGATAATGCGACTTTTGAAGATCACAGATCCTAATTGCACCTTGGGCACAAAATCTGGTCACGACAATAATTACAATAATTTGACGGGGTCGATGATGTAAACGCATCGGATAAAGCCTGTTCACTAAACTTGGAAGGGCGGAAGGGATATGAAATAAGAGATGAAAAAAGAGATGGCCAGACCTGAGAAACCGTTCCAATTGATAGGCCGGTTATAAGTGATTGTTTGGAAATCTAACGTAATCGTAGCGACTTGCAGCCTGAAATGGGTTTGGCATCCCACGTCATTATACGCGGACAAATTTTTTTACCAAGCATTTTTAATCACTTTCTGTTATTAGAAATTCCGAAGCATACTTAGATAATGATCACTGACCTTTTAATCAGTTAACAACACTGAATAGTTTTATTTTTTATTTTTACAACAAGCTGAACAAGCTTCGGTTGAGCACTCATTATGTACCTCCGCTACCTCCTCCGGCTCCATGCACATGTTTCCACTCTCACTCCTGATTGGTCCCATTCCCTCACGGCTCAGCCTCCTGCTTTTCCACGTACTTGTAGAATGCCTCGGGAGTTTCCTTAATCCTGCTCGGCAAGGTGTTCTCATGCCCCCTTCTGGCTCTCTTAATTTCATTATTGAGCTCCTTCCTGCAGCCGTGTAATTTTCTAGATGGTGCAATTCATAACAAATTCATAGATTACATGAAATAATATGCACTTCAGGTCAAAGAGAACAAGATTGTCATTGAATGACAATAACTTGTTCCAGACTAAGGTGAGTTAGAAAATACATTTGAGAGATAGTTAAAAGTCCTGCCCTTTCATTTAAACGGTATAAATTTTCTTCATACGGACTCGCAGAAACAGTAGAAAAATTGTTAGAAAAATTTCAATTCGCATAAAATGTAGGAGCGCCGGGGACTAGATGTATCTTACTCGCAAGAATTGAACAAAAATCCTTGTACATTAAAGAATGTGAAATCAGAAGGGTGATACCATAACAAAGAGGCTTATGACTGGACACACGAATGTGCAATGAATCATGGGATATATAGCATAATCAGCTGGCAAAGATTTAGTTTAATTTTACATCATGTTCGCGCAGACAGCTTTGCCGAATGTCCTATTCCAGTGCTGTATTCATCCATCTTACATAAACAACAGTGTTAATGGGATAAAGAACAGATAGACAAAAGGCATGATGAGATAATGCCGAAAGCTGCCTTTTATTAAAAAAAAATCAACGATGCATTTAAAGACGGTTGAAAGCGGAAGGAGGGTCATGGCCCCACGTGTTTATCGCATATCACGTTAGGTGGTTAATGGAAAGCAGGGTAATTAATGGAAAACAGCATTGTGGAAGTTTGTAAGCTGAAATTAAGCAAAAAACATGAACAAGTCTTGGCCCGTCAGGAACTTTCTCCAAGGAGGGGACAATATGAAACATTGCTCTTCATGTCCGAGTGAAAAACTATCAACTTGAAGTGTTAAAACGACTTCTCTCTTTGCCCATGGAGCTGAGCTTGTCACCCCAGCCCAATGGTATCAAACAGCTGCATTAATTTTGCAGTCCAATACAGCTTCTTATTATCTCAGCAAAAGAATACAGAACATTCAGTCAAAATGCATATAGTATCACGAGAGTCTGGATAAAATTGGGTTGTTTTCATTGAGGCGTTGGAGGCTGAGGGCTGATCCGATAGAGGTTTAGAAGAATATCAGAAGCATAGATAGTACATAGAGAGTATTTGTTGTCTAAGTTTGAAACGTGAAATCAAATTGAAAGTGAGAGGAGGTGGGTTCAATGGAGATGTGAAAGGAAAGCTTTATTACTCAGAGAGTTATCGATGCCTGGAATGTCCTCCTTGGTATGGTGATGGCGGCAAGTATGGAAGCTGAAGGAATATGGAACAACTTTGTTGGGTACGGTTAGTGTTTGTGTGTTTTGGTTTGCCTTTTAGATGGGTTGGAGCAGCATTGCGGGACGGATGGTCTGTTCCTGTGCTGTTCTCTTATGGCAGGCGTTCCCAACCTGGGGTGCCCGCACCCCCAGGGGGTGCGAGATGGAATTTCAGGGGGTGCGACAAAGAGTGGCTTGTGTCTTTGAGTGACGAGTCACGAGTCATCACTCAGCCAGCTGCCAGTGTGCCTTGTGAATTGGTAGTAACGTTTGTCCCAAGCACACTCCGGTCTCCCGCTGCCCGAATCAGTGTTGAGGATTCTCATCAGTGTTAGCTAGAAAGATACATCTCAGAGTTAAAAATCATTTCATAATGTCAAAATCTTTATACATCCCGAAGTAACCATCGAGTAACGACGTCGCATTAAAACCAAACCCGCAGAGACTAGGTAAATTATTCAATTATAAAATTTTTAAAAGCCGCATTTTGATAAAAAAAAAACAGCTGAAGTAATTCATTCGTATTTGTCTCAATGCCTTAAAGAGGTTTTGAATTTCAAAGGTTTTTTTTCTCTTAAAAGGTTTTTTTTTGTTGAATCGTTGATCATTTTGGATTTTGTTAGTTGTGGAGGTATCATGGGTAGCACCGAGGACTTTGAATCCTGTACTGGGAGTTCATATCTCCGGTAATCATCGGAAATAGGTGTGTAAATTCAGTAGAAAGTAGCCTAATAAGTATCGTCGCGTCCCCATAGCATTTCCACCTGAGGATTTATCTTGGCATAACCGCAGATAATATCATAATATAATATTCGGAGGCGTATTCCTCGCGATACTTTGCTATAGGTGTCACAAGTGAAGCTGCAGATGCTGGAAATAAATAAATAAATACACAAAATCCTGGCAGAACTCAGCAGGCAAGTCAGCATCTATGGGAGGAGGTAGTGACGACCTTTCCGGCCGAAACACTTCATCAGGAGTGAAGTAACATGGGATGGTCGAGGGGGGATAAGAAGTGGGGGGAGGGAAGAAGTAGAGAGCTGGGAAGTGATAGGCTGAAGGGAAATGAGCTAGGGGGAAGATGGAGAATTATGGGATATAAAAGAGAAAGAAAGGTAGGGATGGGGGAGATTATAGTGATGGGGAAAAAGAGAGAGAAAGAGAAGCAGACTAAAATTATTAATAGGGATGGGGTAAGGGGGGTAGGGGTATCAAAGGAGGTCTGTGAGTTGAATGTTAATGCCGGCAGGTAGGAGGCTACCGAGGCGGGAGATAAGGTATTGCTCCATCATCCTGCGTGTGGCCTCATCTTGAAGGTAGAGGAGGCCACGGACAGACAGATCGGAGTGGGAGTGGTCTGTGGAATTGAAGTGTGTGGTCACAGGGAGTTCCCGCCACTGCTGGAGGACTGAGAGCCGGTGTTCGGCGAAACCGTCTCCCAGTCTGCGGCGTATCTCCCCAATGTATAAATGGTCACATCGGGAGCACCGGATACAATATGTGTTACCCAGCGTGTCTGGTTGAGTAAAGCAGTCATCCCTGACTTAGTCAGACAGTTTTTCTCATATTAGCTCATATTTTTTTCTTTACCTTTAACCCTTCATTAATCAAAAAGAAGGAAATGGAATGATGACTATGTGTGCTTTGGTTTCACTTGCACAACAAGAAATGATGGCTTGAAAAAGCCCCACTGCATTCTTGGTAGCGTTGTGTTTTCCCACTCAAATCTGAAGCCATCCAAACCTCAAGAGCACTTCAAGAACAGGCATGGCGGAGCTGATGTTGAAGGACATGATGTTGGGTCATTGAAAATCAAAAGAGCTCGGTTTGATTCACAAGGAACTCTTCCAAATTTATGTTACGTTTCTGTTGAAAAACCACTACTTCTTGCTTCATACCAAGTGGCATATAAAGTGGCCAAATCCAAGAAGCCCCATACAATTGCGGAAGATCTCATCAAGCCATGTGCACTGGAAATGGCAATAATTATCCTGGGCAAAGAAGCAAGAAAAATATTTGAACAGGTGCCCCTATTAAATAATGTCATTCACCACCAAATCAGTGATTAGAGTGAAGATATTTTGGACCAATTCATCTCAGATGTCAGAGCTAGTCCACTTAAAATCTCTATTCAGTTGGATGATTCAACTGATGTCTCCAGTTGTAGTCAGCTCATCACATTGGTGAGGTATGTGAATGATGGTGCTGTGAAGGATGATTTCCTGTTCTGTAAAGATCTGCAAACAAGCACAACTGCAAAGGATGTGATGCATCTGGTAAAAAACTTCTTTGCCAAACATGATTTAGATATCAATGTCATTGGTTCTGTGTGCACTGAAGGGGCACCTGCAATGCTTTGAAATATATCGGGCTTTTCTGCATTGATGAAAAAGAAGATTCCATACTTGCAAGTTACCCATTGTTTTCTTCATCGACATGCTTTGTCATCAAAAATATTTGCTCCAAACTTGAAGAACGTCCTTGATATTTCAGTGAAGATCATCAACTGGATCAGGAGGCGTTCATTGAACCATTGCATCTTCAAATCATTTTGTGAGGATCTGTGAAGTGAGCATTCAGTTTTACTTTTCCACACAGAAGTCCGTTGGTTGTCACGAGGACACGTTTTAACCCGCTTCTTTGAACTGCGGGAAGAAATCAAAGTTTTTAAGAGGAGCATGAATGTGATCTGGTTGGGGCAGTGGAATCACAGGAATTCGCCCAAATGCTGGCTTACTTATTAGATGTTTTCACTCGTATGAATGACCTGAGTGTTTCTCTTCGAGGAAAAGGGATAAGCATATTGGAGGCCTGTGAAATGTTGAATGCCTTCAAACAAAAGTTACGTCTTTGGCGTCGAAGAATGGAAAGAGGCAGGCCCTCAAATTTTCCTTCACTAGAAGAGATGGTTGATGATGCTGGATCTATAACTCCCACTGTGCGTGAAGAAATTGTGGCTCATTTGGAAATGCTGTCAGAATCGATTGATGGGTACTTTGCTGCCGGAGACCCGAAGATTTCAGAAGAATTTATCGTAGATCCATATTCCTACAATTTGGAGAAAACGTCAGATGATGAAGAGCAGAAGGCAGATCTTATTGATTTGCGGACAAATCAAGCTCTTGAAATGCAATTTGAAAGAAAGACTTTGGAGGAGTTTTGGTGTGCAGCACTGGATATGTTCCCAAGACTTGGTGCAAAAGCACCCCATGTCCTCATTCTATTTGCAATAACATACTTGCGTGAATCTGGATTCAGTTCCCCTTTGTCAATCAAGACAAAATCTAAGAATCGCCTGAATCCACAAGCAGACCTGCGGAACGCAGTCAGCAAGCAAGTTCCACGTTTTGACAAAATCATAAATGGGAAGCAGGCGCAAAGAAGTCGTTGAATTGTATGTTCACAATTGGGATTGATTTTACTGTTTACAATTTTTCCTGAATAAATTAGAATCTAATTGCTCGATTTATATTTGCATTTTATGCACTGAGTTAAAAGCATTTTCTAAAGTTCAATTTGTTCACTCGCAGTACTGAATGTAGTTCAAAAATGAGAAATTAGACTTCTTCATCTTCAAATATAATATTACTTTTGTAGGGGGTGCGCACATTAATCAAACATTTCCTAGGGGTGTGGAGCATATGAAAGGTTGGGAACCACTGAATTACAGGGTATTTCATAATTATATTTACATAGATTCCAAATTATATTAGCAAGGTGTGTGGGAGCGCTTGAGCTACCACGCAGGGGTGAACCCGCGAAGATAGAGGGGACAGTGATACCAAGTCTGTACAGACTATATATGAGCGGTTGGTTTCCTGATGAACTGAGCTGTGTCAATAAACTTCTTCATTTTTGCTGTTCGAGGCAATCCCCCACTGTCAACATTTTGGATATTAATAATAAGATATGACATTCGGCACTTTTACCTGAATGTAGAAATACAAACAGTATTTATGAGTGGAAAGGTCGAAGGGATTTGAGATGCAAAGTGACCTGGGTGAACAAATCCAATGAGTGATTCGCGATGGGATATCTACCCCAGCCACCCACCATTGAGGCAAATCTTCAAGCAGTAAGTAGGCAGAAGGGGTCACAGGTAGGCGAGAAAGCGAGGATGCGGATCAAGCCAATCGGCCATAAGCCTATAACACCATAAGATGTAGGAGCTGATTCTGGCCATTTTGACGATGGGATCTTCTCCACCATTTCTTGCTGAGACCGTCAGACCATAAGACCATAAGATACAGGAGCAAAAGTAGACCTTTCGGCTCATCGAGTCTCCTCCGCATTGAAATCGTGGGCTGATTCAATGCTTCCATCTAACCCCCAACTCCCCTGCCTTCTCCCCATACCCTTTGATGCCCCGGCTAATCAAAAACCTCTCTATTTCTGCCTTAAGTACACCCAATTACTAAGACGCCACAGCCGCTCGTGGTAACAAATTACAGAGATATAACACCCTCTGATCACCCTCTAATTTCTCCGCATCTCAGTTTTAAATGGACATTCTGCAATCCATTTGATTTTTCTTTCAGGAAACCATGCTGGCTTTGGCCTATTTTGTCGTGTGCCTCCAGGTACTGCGGAATCTCATTCCTAACAATCGATTCCTACAACTTCCAACCACTGATGTCAGGCTAACAGGTCTATAGTTTCCTTTCCGCTGTCTCCCACACTTTTTAAATAGCGGAGTAACATTTACAATTTTCCAGTCATCCAGTACAATCTATCGATTCTTGAAAGATCATTGTTAATGCCTGCGCAATCTCTCCAGCTACTTCCGTCAGAACTTGATGGTGCATTCTAACAGGTCCAGAAGATTTATCCACGCTCAGCCCTTTAAACTTCCCGAGCACCTCCTCAGTCGTAATTTGCACTGCATAGATTTCATTTCCATGACACTCTTGAATGTCCGTTATTCCGCAGCCGGCTTCCACTGTGAAGACTGATGAAAAATACGCATGCAGTTCCTCTGCCATCTCTGCCTCTCTCATTACAATATCTCCGGCGTTATTTTCTATTGTTCCCATATCTACCCTCGACTCTCGTTTACCCTTTACATACTTAAAAGAGCTTTTAGTATCTTCTTTGATATTAGTCACTAGCTCTTTTAATAATACATCTCTTCCTTTCTAATGAGCTTCTTAGTTTCCTTCTGCATTTTTTCAAAATCTTTCTAATCTATCTTCCCACCAGCTCTGGTGCCCTTGTATGCCCTCCTTTTCGCCTTTACTTTGGATCTGGCTTCTCTTGACAGCCACTATAGTGTCCTTAACCCCTTTGAAAATTTCTTCTTATTTGGAATATATCAGTCCTGCACTTCCCTCATTTTTTTTTGCAGGAACTCCAGCCATTGCTGCTCTGCTCCCCTTCCTACAAATGTCCCTTTCCTGTCAACATCGACCAATTCCCCTCTCAAGCCATTGTCATTTCCTTTCTTCCACTGAAATACTGAAACATTGGATTTTATTTTTCCCCTCTCAAGTTTCAATAGGAACTCGATGATGTTGTGATTTCCATTCCCTAAGGGTTCCTTAACATTAAGCTCTCTTATCACCTCGGGATCACTGCACAATACCCAATACGGCACAGCCTATCTCCTTGAGGGCTCAACAGCAAGCTGTTCTAAAAAGCCCTCCTTTGAACAAATTCTCTCTCGAGGTCCAGTACTGATCTGGATTTTCCAATACAATTCCATGTTAAAATCCACAACGATTATCATGGCATTGCCTTTCTGACACGCCTTTTCTATCTCCTGCTGTAATTTGGAATCAACATCCCGGCTGCTGCTTGGAGGGCTGTATACAACTGCCATTAGGGTCCATTTACTATTGTTATTTCATAACTGAACACATAGAGCCTCCACAACTTCAATTCCTATGTCATCACTTTATTATGATTTAATATGATTTTTAAACCCAGAGCCACACGACCACTCTGACTACTAACCTATCTTTCCGATACACCGTGTAATCTAGGACGTGAGGATCCCAATGGTAGCCATCGTTCAGACAAGTTTCAGCGATGGACACAACGTCGTATTTGCCAATCTGTAGCTAAGTTTCAAAATCGTCCATTTTATTCTTTATGTTGGGTGCATTGAAACATAACACTTTCAGTCCAGTATTTGTTGTTTTATGGTTGAACCTGTATTGCCTTGTAACTCATGCCAGTGGCTGCGATTAAGCCTGGATTCCTGCCTGTTCTTTCTATAATATCTTTTTCACTCTAATTTATTTCTGTTCTCCCCTTCCTCGACCTTATCACTCCGGTTCCCAACTCCCTGTCAAATTAGTTTAACGCTCCTTAACAGCTCTATTAAATGTGCCCATCGGGATATTCGACCGCGTTGGGTTCAGGTGTGATCCATCCTTTTTGTACAGGTCGTACCTCCCCAAGAAGAAGCCCCAATGAACCAGGAATCTGAATCCCTGCTCCCTACACCAGTCTGTCAGCCGAACACTAACACGGCTCATCATGCTACGTTTGCACTCGCTAGGGGTGGCACAGACAGCAATACTGAGATTAGAACCCTGGAAGTCCTACTTTTCAGCTTCCCATCTAAATCCCTGAATTTTCTCTTCAGAACATTCTCCCTTTTTCTACCTTTGTCATTCGTACCAACGTACAACAGGACTTCTGGCTGCTCACCCTCTCCTTTCAGAATAGTCTGCACCCGATCCGAAACACCCCGTACCCTGGCTCCTGGGAGGCAATACACCATGCAGGTGTCTGTATCAGTCTGACAGAACCTCCTGTCTGTTTCCCTCACAATGGAATACCCTTTGGTTGTTGCATTCCTCATCTTCCTCTTTCCCTTCTGTACCACGGAACCAGGCACAGTGCCACAGACCCAATCGCCGTGGTCGTCCGCTGTCAAGTCATCCTCCTCAACCGCTTCAAAAACACGATAACGACTGCTGACGGAGATGGCCAGAGGGGTGCTTTCTACGATCTGACCTCTTCCACTCGCTTCCCTGACCGTCACAGACTTATCTAATTCATGTAGCATCGATGTGAATAGCTCCTTTGAGCTCCTCTCTATCTCCTGTACACTCTCCTTAATAAGCTGTAGGTCATCGAACCGCAGCTTTAGATCCCTAACACGGTCTGTCAGGAGCTGCATCTCGGTGCACAGGGCGTAGGTGTGGCCTTCTGGGAGAGTGGAAGATTCCCGGGATTCTCACATCTGACACTCAGAGCAAAGTACTAACCCTACCAACATGGGCTCTATTCCTTAAAAACTGCAAAGAAAAATCAAAAACGAAGTTCACCCTGCCACTGACCTCGCTGAAGCCTCAA